>NC_091441.1:80804591-81104591 GCF_964237555.1 Oryctolagus cuniculus
GTGTTCCTTAACCCATGGACTCAAGAAACCAATTTCATATTTTATAACTTGCTTTTAGAAAATGTGGCTTGTCTACGTCCCTTCTGGGGTTGGTTCTCTCATCCTGGACATTCTGGCTGTGTTCTGAAAGGAAAATGAGTGTGCCTGGGAGTGCCCTTGCCTTTAGCATAGAACTCTGAAGCCTACTCAGAGGGCATTTATATTTCAACAGAACCTATGGATATGTTTGCCTTCTCATTCCATGACCTCACAATTCACCAGGATCTTAGAAGTGGATGGATAGAGAGTGAGAAAATAATATGTAGCACTGACATGTACCTGATGAGGAAGTTTTATTTTGAAAAAGTTGAGATGAAAAACTTTTAAACTCTTCTTTACTTTTCAAAGCTTTCTGTTGATAGAAATAATATTGTTTTTAATGTTTAATTCCTGCTCTTTATCCAAATTAACCCTGCTTGATTGTACTAAAAACTTAAAAAGTGGCAGCGCAGGTGTGGGCAGTGTGGTATAGCAGGTTAAGCCAAAATCCAGGCTGTCTGCAGCCTACATATGAATGCCTGATTTGAGTCTTGGATACTCTGCTTATGATGTGGCTTCCTGCTAATGTACCTGGGAGGCATCAGTTGATGGCTCAAAAACTTGCGTCTCTATCACCCATATGGGAAGCCAAGATGGAGTTCATGGTTCCTGGCTTGGCATGGTCTCATGCTGACTGCTGTGGACATTTGGGGAATGAACCAGTAAATAGAATTTCTTCCCCAGCACCCCCTTTTCCTCTTCTCTGTGACTTTCAAATAAATAAATAAATCTTAATAAAAGTTTCACAGAAAGGGGTAGGTAACATGGTCTAACTTTAGCCCATTACCTGCCAAGTTGGCTTTGAGAGTACATGGACTGCCACATGGCATTACTTTGTGTCACTATTATACAACTTTAAAAAAAAAACACAACACAACTTGCTTCCTAAACTCTCCCCATAACACTTGTCTGTTCAAAAAAAAAAAGAAAAACCCTAGGAGCCCCCATTGTAGTGTAATGTGTTAAGCCATTGCCTTCAATGCTGGCATCCCATATGGACACTGGTTAGAGTCCTGGATGCTCTGCTCCGGATCCAGCTCTCTTCTAATACGCCTAAGAAAACAGCAGAGTCTGACCCAAGCGATTGGGCCCCTGCCACTATGTGGGAGGCCAGGATGGAGTTCAGGGCTCCTGGCTTCAGCCTGGCCCAGCCCCAGCCACTACAGCCATTTTGGAAGTCAGCCAGTGAATAGAAGCTCTCTCTGTAACTCTGTCTTTAAAATAAATAAATTAATTCTTTCAAAGAAGATATTTATGTGAGGGCTTAGTAAACATCTACACTCTTAAGCCCTTTGTACATTATACAACTCTCAGCCAAAATGCACCCAGTAGTTTCTATAATCCAGATGCCTGATTTTTGGGGCACACAGTGGAAGCCCAGACAGGTAGAAT
Source organism: Oryctolagus cuniculus (assembly GCF_964237555.1). Classification (NCBI taxonomy): domain Eukaryota; kingdom Metazoa; phylum Chordata; class Mammalia; order Lagomorpha; family Leporidae; genus Oryctolagus; species Oryctolagus cuniculus. Next base: position 80,806,062 of record NC_091441.1, read on the forward strand.
GATTTATTTTCAGTTACAAATTAGCTGATCCATGATCATAGCCAGGATTTTTCTCATTTAAGGCTGATTGCCAGATACAATTCAACACTGCCTCCCATGTGATTAGGATCCTAGAAGATAAAGGGCTCATCATTCACACTGGCTTTTGACGTTACATTTAGTACAGTAATGCATAGGAGAGACAGCAGTGAACGCCTAAGATCCACGTATTTTTCTGCTTCGTTTAGTTCATTTCCATCATGCTAAATTTACAACCTTCAGCCCATACCAAGTCCTCTCAATAGTGTCCAGCTGTGTGTGAATGTTTGGGTAAGAATCAGGAGGAAATACCTCTTGCTCAACTCATCTTTCAGGTCTTTACTCTGACTTCATTTAATCAGTTTCTATTTGGAAAGAAATCACTAGAGTCACCAAGATGTATTTTGATATATTCTGCAGGCTGCATCTCATGCTAGTTATTCAGGATACCTAGAATATTTTTTCCCATCAATCTTCATTTTTCCATCTGATTTCCTCCCTCCCTCCCCCCTTCCCTTCCCTTCCTTCCTTCCTTCCTTCCTCCCTCCCTCCCTCCCTCCCTCCCTTCCTTCCTTCCTTCCTTCCTTCCTTCCTTCCTTCCTTCCTTCCTTCCTTCCTTCCTTTCCTTCCTCTCTCTGTCTTTCTACCTGTCATCTGTCTACTCATCCATCCATCCATCATCCATCCATCCATCCATCCACTTCTATCATCCATTTATTTGTCTATCATTATATTTTTATTTCTGTAATGATCAGAAGAGAAGACAGATTCATACAAGAAATCATGCATGATTGAATTACTGTCTCATAAAGCTAATACCTAACTTTCTTGACATTCTGATTAAGCTATGTTTTTGTTCATCTTTTGCTAAAACATTTCATTGGGCCTAATTCAGAATTTAAGAACAACTCTTGAGGTTGTCTGTCAAACCTACAAATTGATACAATTAACAGGGACAGTGGCTCCATGCAGTGATGGCCCAAGAGGCAATTGCACCAAGTACGCATGAAGTTGGAACGGCAAAAGTCTTCTAACACATTGCCTGGCTGGAGTTTCAATTCTTATTTGCCACAGTATGAATGCATACTATTTTTCATGGATGAAAACAAATGATTGTGTTGAAAAATAATTTGCGACCTCTTCTAGTGGAGTTTGACAGAACTATTCAAAGCCATGGGATTGATGAATTATTTATAAACTACAGTACTAACATCTCGTTGCAATGCTATTGTTAAGGGGCTGTCATACTTTCCAATAGATCCCAGACTTTTTTCCTCCCTGAGTGTGTATTGCTTGCCCATTTTAAATTGTAACAAGTGAAAACTTAGTGGAAAAAGATGACATTTTATAACAAAAATCACCAATGGTTCGGGAGACAGCAAAGAAAATTGTCTTCTTCCCAGTCACATTCAAATCCCCTGGGATACGAAATATGGAGGGAAAGGAGTTGGCATAAGCATACATTTTCTCAAAATAAAATCATGATGGGTTATTATCAAGGAGAATGATATAATACTTATATGTTTTTATATCAGATTTAAGGCAAAATGAATATACCAAGAAAATTCTGGGCAAACTAATGATTTTATCAGCTCACTCTTGCACTATTATTTCCATGGTTTGAGAGTCATTGTCCTCTGTCAGAGCCAAGCTTACTGCCTGAATTCTTTCAAGGTAGCATTTCCTAATTACCACTGCCTCCCTTTCTGAATACTCTAAACTGCCCAGTATAAGAATGAGGAATATGTCGTGCTTATAGCTGGGACAGACATTACTAGACAACTGCAGCACTATTACAGTCCTCTTTGCTATGGAGCTTGGCTTGGCCAAACCATAGTTAACTTATTACTTACATTGATTTTCACAGGTAATGCATCTCACTATCTCCATTTTAGAGGAAGAAAAACTATTTTCAAAAAAGACATAGCCAGGACTGGAAGCAGGGTATAAATACTTCATATCAGTTTAACAAAAGTTCCTGGTGCTGTAAAGAGAGTGGGAGAAGATATTATTCTAGTCCTCAACTAGCTCACCAGACTGCCATTGTATGTATCCCTATTTTTTTCTTTACTTAAACATAGAATTTTTAAAAATCAAATATTCTTATTAAAATATTTGTACATATTTTTGGGGTGCAGTGTGACATTTCAATACATGTATACAACCAGTATGCATCAAATCATAGAAATTAACATTTTCCCTTCTTCCGTTTATTTTTTTAAAGGAGGGGGTAAGCCATTATAATCCATAAACTGTACTTTGGAAATTTATATTTACTAAATAAAAGTTAAAAAAGATTTATTTATTTGGAAGACAGTGTTGAGAGAGAGGTAGAGCCAAAGGGAGAAAAAGCCTTCCATCCGCTGGTTCATTCCCCAAATGACTGCAACAGCTAGAGCTAAGCTGATCCAAAGCCAGGAGCCAGAAGCTTTTTCTGGGTTTCCTGTGTGGGTACAGGAGCCCAAAGACTTGGGCCATCTTCCACTGCTTTCCCATGATACAGCAGAGAGCTGGATCAGAAGTGGAGCAGCCGGGACTCAAACCGGCACCCATATGGGATGCTGGCCCTGCAGGCCAGGGCCTTAACCCACTACATCACAGTGCTGAACCCCCATTTTCCTTATTTAACATGATTTTATGATCTTTTGTGGAGTATTTAAAGTTCAGGACCTTGAAATCACAGATAGACAATAAATAATAGGAATAAATAGGATTTGGACAGATAGGCCATGTCTTAGGAATTTTATTTTTAGAAAAATAGCCATTATGTATTAAAATGAATTAGATTTCCCTCAATGTGCTCTAAATCTGATTAAGCTGATCATAATTTAGTCCATCAGCCTATCCTATTAGAATACTGCAACAGCAGTCTTCTTTTTTTAATCTGAGAAAGTATGTACGGTTTGCATTTATTAATTTTCACAGCAGTAATTTTTATATTAAAGGATGGGAAATAATAAACATTAGGAGCACACTCACAGATTATTACTGAAGCTTTTTGACAAAATGTTATAGAAATATTATCAATTATGGTATAACACCTCTGAGTAAATTGAGATACAGATGCAATTTAATATGTATCAAATACATCCATATCAATGTGTATATGTATGCAGTCAATAACTGCAGGAAAACACACATAAACCAACACTGGTTACCTTTAGAGGAAATGGGAAAAGTAAGTCTTCACACTTTATCCCATTCTGCTCCATTTACATTTCTAGCTGGGAAACCACTCTGCTGGCCTTGACCTGAGGAAAGTGGCCAGGCTGAGATCCTGAGTTTGTTTCATGAGCTGCTGGAATTCAACATTTGTAAGATATTCTTCAGCAGAACACACAGATTGATGGTCCTCAGCTGTGTCAGCACACTGGCATTAACCCAGCATGCCTTAAAAAAAAAATTACTGGTCCTTAGGTCCAAACTCCAAAGACTCTGACTTAATTATATGGGGTGAAGCCTCCCTTTGGAAATTTTAAATGCTTTCAGGTGATCCGAACACACAGCTAGGGCTGTGAACCACCAATACAGATCACTTAAACAACTCTCAAATGACAACTATGACCCAAGTACAAGAGGGCTGTGTGCCAAGCAGGAATCCAGCACCTGAGAGATCTCAGGCAGTATCACCAGTGACACCTGCCACATTGGGAAATTGAGACCCAAAGGAAGGACAAAGAGATTTGTCACACTGCTCCAGCTGTGTGGTTACTCAGCTCTCCTCGACTGTGAGGCCTTGCCTGACTGCAGTAGGTACTGCTTATATAGACTGAGGACCATTTTGGTGTATTTCTTCGTGCTTTGCTTTAAAAGAATAAATGCTCAACAAAGCCTTCCCTGACTAGCCCTTCAGAAGCAACAGTGTTCTCACTCAAGGGTTCTCAACCTAGGTCCATGCCTACAATTTAGGAGGTCCTTGGAACTTCAGTGAACATAAAATCTTCCTTTGCATTAGCCTCTGACTGAAATTTAGCACTTTTTTACAATTATGCTTTGTAGGTAGCAAAGCCCAGTACTATAGGAATAATCTGTGATTTGTTACCAATAAAAATCATAGAAATTTTAATACATTACAGATGTCCAAAGTGTCTCAAAATAATACTTAACCCTTTTTCATGTCTGAAATTATGGTAGATTCACCACTAGATTCCGGCATTTAATAGTTTCATAAAGAAACATACATCTTTCTAAAAGACGGTTTTATTTTTAATAATTTTTTGCTAGTGGCATTTTATATAACTGTTTTCTTTGCAATCCAAAATATTTTTCCTACACTTGAGAACATTTCTGGGAGAAGGATGAAATGCCAAAGGGACACAAGAAGTTTAAACTGTTGTTCTCACCAGTTTCTCTGCTTCTCCCTGCACTTTCTCTACTGTATTCTTCACACAACCATCTTGGCAATTCTTGTCAAAGGTAGCTGTATCATGCTTCTACCCTGCAAAGGCTTCCCGATACACAGTGAATTCTGGAGTCTTTGCCATGATCTATCCAAGGGGACTTCAAAAAGTTTATAGAAAATGGAATGAGAAGATATTTTGGTGTAAAAAAAATCTGAAATTCATGCATAGTTTTTCAGACTGCAGGTTTCCATGAAGGGTTTGAATGCCCCTTGTGCAAGACCTTCCCCCATATTCTCAGATCTCCCTGTCACTAATCGCTCCACTTGGAAACTGCACAGTGACTGTCGCTCCCCCATTTGCGGAGGAATGACACTGGACCCTGCGCTGTTCTTTTGTCTCCTCGGCCCTTCCCGGGTTAGCTGCCGTTCCCTCACTTGCAGAGGAACAACGCTGTCCCGGGTTAGCTGCCGGCCCCCCGCCTCTGCGGAGGGGCGGCACCCCCCACCCTGCCGCTTTCCCCGCTTCCGCGGAGGAGCAGCACACCGCCGGCCAGCTCTCTCAGGGGTTGCTCAGGGGTTGCTCAGATGTTCCTGGTGCATGTTGTCTCTCTCCTCCTTTATAGTCCTCTTCCACCAATCCCAACTCTGCTACCCACTCGCCAAGCACGCTGCTCTCCTCCAATCAGGAGCAGGATCAGCTCCTGCAGCTTATCAGTCAAATTGGTGAGAGGCAGCTGTGTAGAAGTTTACTCCTCCCCAGCGCCATATTGTGGGAGAGCAGATGCATAGAATAAGTCTTTATTCCAGTAACTTAGTCTAGTCTCAGTTGCTCCCCACAAGTGACCTTCATGCTTTCCCTTTGCCCTTGTTCTACTTGCTGTCTAGATGTCTTGTCCCTGTTTAGCCTCATGACTCCATCCCTAACTCCTTCAAGTTTTTGCTCATAAGAGATTATATTGAAGTGATGTTCCCTATCCTATTAGCAGGAGCTGGATCACAAGTGGGTCAGCAAGGACTTTTTTTTTTTTTGACAGGCAGAGTTAGAGAGAGAGAGGGAGAGAGGGAGAGAGGGAGGGAGGGAGGTCTTCCTTCGGTTCATCCCCCAAATGGCTGCTATGGCCAGTGCACTGCGCCAATCCGAAGCCAGGGGCCAGGTGCTTCTCCTGGTCTCCCATGCGGGTGCAGGGCCCAAGGACTTGGGCTATCCTCCACTGCCTTCCCAGGCCACAGCAGAGAGCTGGACTGGAAGAGGAGTGACTGTGACAGAATCTGGCACCCCGACCGGGACTAGTACCCGGTGTGCTGGCGCCGCAGGTGGAAGATTAGCCTAGTGAGCCGCGGTGTTGGAGATCAGCAAGGACTTGAACCATTGCTCAAATAGCTTGCAGGTGTCCCAAGTAGCATCTTAACAGGCAGTGCCAAGATACTGGCCCTACCCTAACCTATTTCAAATAGCACACTGAACCTCTCTGATCTCTTTCCTCAAAGGGCTTACTTTCTTCATTGCTCTTATTACCACCAACATATATACTGTTAGTATTTCTCACTCAACACCAGGAATTCAAGTTCATGCCAAAATACCCAACATGTAGGATCTTTCCAGGAAAATGAACAGATCAGGTGAAGTACAAGTAAGTACAAGTAAGACACAATAATGGGATGCCCAAGGGCAAAGACAAATAGTCAACGCTACTCACTGTTTCTACAGATTTTCTCCCAAGGAGGATTAAATATGGGGGATTCTGTTGATCTGCACAAATCGACAATAGTTCATTCAGGTGATTTTACCTTGGAACTCTGCAAGTGAAATTCTGGAAGATCTAAGCAAGTTAGCATCTGGCCTGGAGTAATGAGCCCTGAGGCTATTTAACTGGGGCTCTCTACAGAAACCCTCAAAGGCCCATGTATCTCAACTGCAAAATGGAGATACTAATACCACCTAATCCTCAGGCAGATGTAGAATGAAAGGATTTAAGAGGTCAGCCCAGTGCCTGGCATATGGTAAGTGCCCAATAATGGTTAATTGTTGTCACTTTTACTGTAGTTGCAATTTAGAAATGAATTATCTTCCCCACTCCTGTAAGCCTTAGACTAGGACTTTCTCACCTGGGAGCCCACAGAAGGCTTTCCCGGGGTTGTGAGCCCCTAGAATTAAACCAGGTGTTTTTGTTTTGAATATTTATAGAATTCAGTGGGAAAGAGAGTCTGATGAAAGAGAGTCTCTCCCACCGTTTTCTTTCCTCAACACCAAAGAGAGCAGCACCAAGATGAAGACATGAGTGGAAGGGTTGTAAAGAACAGTACAGAGCCGGCACTGTGGCATAGTGGGTAAAGCCTCCACCTGTGACACCAGCACCCATATGGGCACCAGTTTGAGACCAGGCTGCTCTACTTTTGATCCAGCTCCCTGCTATTGCACCCAGGAAAGCAGAGGAGGATGGCCCAAGTGCTTGGGCCCCCACACCCACATAGGAAATCAGGCAGAAGCTCCTGACTCCTGGCTTTGGCCTGGCCTAGCCCTGGCCATTGTGGCCATTAGGGAAGTGAACCAGCAGAGTGAAAATCTCTCTCTAAGAGAGTAGAAGGAAATATTTGTCTTCAATGGATTAAATATATGTGTCGCTCCCCCTCTTCGCGGAGGAACGACACAGGACCCTGCGTTGTTCTTTTGTCTGCTCGGCCCTCCCCGGGTTTGCTGCTGGTTCTTCCCGGGTTGGCTACCATCCCTTCCACCTCCGTGGAAGGGCGGTTCCCCCTGCCACTTTCCCCACTTCCGCGGGGGAACGGCACACCGCCGGCCGGCTCTCTCGGGGGCTGCACAGGTGTTCCTTCAGATAGATGTTCCTGGTGCATGTTGTCTCTCTCCTCCTTTATAGTCCTCTTCCACCAATCCCAACTCTGCTACCCACATGCCGAGTACGCTGCTCTCCTCCAATCAGGAGCAGGTCCTGCTGTTTATTGGTTGAACTGGAGGCAGCTGTGTAGAAGCTAGTTCCTCCTCTCCCAGCGCCATATTGTGGGAGAGCAGATGCATAGAATAAGTCTTAATTCCAGTAACAGTCTAGTCCGAGTTGCTCCCAGTTGCTCCCCACATATATGTATCATAGAAGGCTAAATATTCAAGAACTTGACAAAGATAACACTAGAGTTCAAAGGAATTCCCAACGTGGAGGCTTAGGATGGTGATCCTATATACACACAGACAGGGAGTCACTCACATCCACTAAAGGTGTTGGTGATGGGTACAAATTAGGATAAAAATCTGAGAACAACAGTGGAGCTTACATGTTGATGTGAATCAAAATTTTCTGTGATGTCCAGAAAGTCTGATTTTGTGGGTAAGTGGTGAGACCTAAGAATCTATAAAAGGTCGGTGCTATGGCATAGTGGGTTAAGCTACTGCTTGCAGTACCAGCATCCCAGCTGCTTGACTCCTATCCAGCTCCCTGCTAGCGTGCCCAAGAAAGCAGCGGTGGATGGCACAAGTGCTTGGATCCCTGCATCTGCATGGGAGACCCAGAAGAAACTCCTGGCTTTTGGCTTCAAGGTTGGCCCAGCCTCGGCCAAGGGATTGAACCAGTGGATGATCAATCTCCTATCTCTCTCTCTCTCTCTGTAACTCTGCCTTGCTAATAAATAAAATATATGTTAAAAATATCTGTAATGATTACCCTGAGGAATTCTAATGCTAGCAGTCTAAGTCCCCCCCCCTAAAAACATGTATATACAGGAATAAGATGAAAAAGTGTATCTCAGTATATCTCAGCCCAGCTTACTGCAGTTAATGAACATAAGTTTGGAGGGTCAACTGTTTAAATAGCGATAGAAATTCATTTGCAGGGAGTATCTTTTGTACCTAAATATTGGGAAGCTGGCTGTGCCTTAGAGTTCCTTATCATTCACTCATTGAGGACCCAGCTCACACCTACTGCATTTTTTAAAAATCGTGAAACACCTTTTGCTCTGTTTAGAACTTCCTATGTAAGTTCTGAATTTTTCCTTGGAATCCTGGACTTGGAAGTAAAAACTAGTTTGCAAATATCACCAAAGACACAAAAAATATGGTGGAATATTATTCAGAATAATATCCCTTGCATTCACATTTCCCTGGCCTCCTTGGAGTAGTGTATTTCCCAATAGATACTGGGCTTGGCCTACTGACTGGCTTTGGCTGATGGAAGGTGGACAGACAAGACAGTGCACAAACTCAAAGCTTATGCTGAAGCCTTTGTTCTTACTCATCTCTCTGTGTTCAGGTTTCCTGTGGTTGCTCTAACAATGACTGCAAACTCTCCCATTGTTCTGGAAGCTAGAAGTCCAAAGTACAGGTGTCAGTAAGCTGTGCTTCCTCTGATGTCTGTTAGGGTGATCCATCTTTGCCTTTTCCAATTTCTTGTGACTCTTGGTGTTCCTTAGTTTATGGGTAACTAATGCTAGTCTCCATTTTCATCTCACATGGCCTTGTGTCATGTGCCATCTTCTCTTATATCTCTTCTTAGGACACTTAGTTGTTGGGTTTCAGGCCCTCTTGCATTTCAAATAATAATCTCCTCTCCAGTTTTTGAACTTAATTATATCTGCAAGGATCCTGTCTTAGCTTGGGTTGCTACAACAGAAATACCACCATTTAGGTGACTTAAACAATACAGTTTGTTCTTGCCATTCAGGATGCTGGGAAGTTCAAAATCAAGAGGCTAATAGATCCTGTGTCTGGTAAGGGCCCTCTTCCTGGTTTGCTAATGACTATTCTCTTTCTGTGTCTCCATGTGCTGGAGAACAAGGAGGCTCATATCACTTCCTCTTCTTCTTTCAATATTTTATTTATTTATTTGAGAGAGTTATAGACAGTGAGATGGAGAGACAGAGAGAGGTCTTCCATCTGCTGGTTCACTCCTCAAATGGCTGCAATGGCTGGAGCTGTGCCAATCTGAAACCAGGAGCCAGGAGCTTCTTCTGGGTCTCCCATGCAGGTGCAGGAGGCCAAGCTTTTGGGCCATCTTGCATTGCTTTCCCAGGCCATAGCAGAGAGCTGGATCAGAAGAGGAACAGCTGGGACTAGAACCAGTGCCCATATGGGATGTCAGCGCTGCAGGGGGAGGATTAACCTGCTGCACCACAGTGCCGGCCCCATCCCTTTCTCTTCTTGTAAGGTCACTAATACCTTCATGGAGATTCCACCCTCACGCAAACCTAATTACCCACCAAAGGGCCCAACTGCAAACACCATCACATTTGCAGTTAGGGCTTCAACATGTGGATTTTTGGGAGACACAAACATTCAGTAAATTAGTACAGCCTTTTCCCAAATAGGATCACATTCACAGATTCAAGAGATTAGAGCATGGGCATCCCATTTTCGATGCTATGATCCAATTTAACATACTTTGTGAGCTTCTGACTTCTACAGTGAGAAGAACATATCCTAGTCATGGAAGCCACATTTTGGTAGGCTTGAACACAACCCATAGCCTGAAGCAGAGCACACCAGTTGATTTGCTGAACTTGAACAAGATATAATTGCTGATGACTTGCTCCACTGAGACCTTCGGATACTTTATATGTAGCAAAAGCTGACTAATATACAACATACGAAGAATATACTCATATACTCACATATTCACCTCCTGACAAAAGGGAATTTGATTTATAAACTCTGTTATGGATACAACAACAATAACTAGTGACTTTGCATTACACAATAATTAGGGAGGCTTCTTTTTGGTTTCTGTTATCAGGTAATGTACTCCAATATTGGCCAAAAAACTTGCATTCTGCCTCAGAACTCAAACAACATGAATGTGACCAGTATTCTGGAGAGGGTCAGGGAGAAGTGATTTTAGCACTCCTGACTTGATTGATCCTCAATAAAGCAACCCACACTTTCAAATGATGATAAGACACCTGTGGATATTTTTCAATTTTCTTTACAAAGAGAAATTGGCTTTCAAAAATCTGATGAAACATAGCTTGCTATGGAACACTTTTGGCTGAATAAATACCAGCTTTGGTTCAGCTATAAGAAAGGAGTTATTCATCAGATTATGGAGGATAATGGTCGAGCCTAAGAAATATGAGTTTACCACCAAGTAAACAGAAGGCAATATATGGGGAATGGGAAGGATACTTAGCAGCAGAATAAAATTATAGCCCCACTCATTCACAATCCATGGTGCTTGCCTATGTTTCATTAAACAAAACATTTCCTCATTTTCTGGCAACCTGTATAAATAGCTGCTGCAGAATCTGTGAACTGAAAGAAGGGACAAGATTTAGTTCAAGGTTGTATGCCCAAAATCCAGGGGGCAAGCCTGGTGCTAAGGACATGCTGAGTCCTTACTACATGGATACACAGGAGCCAAAGCACCTCTCTTTCTTTCTTTCTTTCTTTCTTTCTTTCTTTCTTTCTTTCTTCCTTCCTTCCTTCCTTCCTTCCTTCCTTCCTTCCTTCCTTCCTTCCTTCCTTCCTTCCTTCCTTCCTTCCTTCCTTCCTTCCTTCCTTCCTTCCTTCCTTCCTTCCTTCCTTCCTTCCTTTCTTCCTTCCTTTCTTCCTTCCTTTCTTTCTTTCCTTTCTTTCCTTTCTTTCCTTTCTTTCCTTTCTTTCCTTTCTTTCCTTTCTTTCCTTTCTTTCCTTTCTTTTTGACAGGCAGAGTGGACAGTGAGAGAGAGAGAGAGACAGAGAGAAAGGTCTTCCTTTTGCCGTTGGTTCACCCTCCAATGGCCGCCGCGGCCGGCACACCACGCTGATCCGATAGCTGGAGCCAGGTACTTATCCTGGTCTCCCATGGGCCACTACACTCCCTGGCCACAGCAGAGAGCTGGCCTGGAAGAGGGGCAACTGGGACAGAATCCGGCACCCTGATTGGGACTAGAACCCGGTGTGCCGGCGCCACAAGGCGGAGGATTAGCCTAGTGAGCTGCGGAGCCGGCCCAAAGCACCTCTCTTAAAACATAAGTCAGGTCATGTCATTCCTCTGCTTAAAATCTTCTAGTAGCCTCCATCTCACCCAGAGATAAACTCTTAAGTTCTTTGCATGCCTTTGAAAACCTTCCATGGTCAGAACTTGAGGTCCTCCTCTGCTTATGTACCCACTTTAACTCTATGACTCACACAACCCTTCTCCAGTTTCTTAAAGTCACTGAGTAGGCTCTTGCCTCAGGCTGTTTGCCTGTCCCAGCCCCTCTCCTTGGATTGCTGTTTTCCTGGAATATTTGCATGTGCCACTTCTCTATCCCTTCAGGTCCTTACTCAAGTGCTTGCCTCTCTGTTTGGCCTTCCAGGATAATTACACATAAAATCATAACTCCCCAACACTTGCCACTTCCACTTAGTGCTTAACTTATTTTTTCTTTGTTCTTACCCTATTTAATAATGGATACTACTACATATATAAACACCACCAAAGGAAGAGACTTTTATACCTTTTATTTATTGTGATATCAGTGTAATCATATAACAAATATTAGTTAAATGAGTCAGAGAGTGGTAATTTCTGCCACACATGGAGTGATTCCATAAACAAAGACATGTACCTAGTAATACATGCTGTTGTTAGAGCCTGGGACCACGTTTGTCTTGGAAAAAATTATCTGAAAGGAATACTACTGTTAAGACAGGTGGCATCCCGCTGCTGTTTGCCGGCGCTGTGGCTCACTAGGCTAATCCTCCGCCTAGCGGCGCCGGCACTCCGGGTTCTAGTCCCGGTTGGGGCGCCGGATTCTGTCCCGGTTGCCCCTCTTCCAGGCCAGCTCTCTGCTGTGGCCAGGGAGTGCAGTGGAGGATGGCCCAAGTGCTTGGGCCCTGCACCCGCATGGGAGACCAGGAGAAGCACCTGGCTCCTGGCTCCTGCCATCGGATCAGCACGGTGCGCCGGCTGCAGCACGCCGGCCGCGGCGGCCATTGAAGGGTGAACCAACGGCAAGAGGAAGACCTTTCTCTCTGACCTTTCTCTCTGTCTCTCTCTCTCACTGTTCACTCTGCCTGTCAAAAAAAAAAAAAAAAAAAAAGACAGGTGGAAGGTGTGTAGGAGATAATTCTTTAAGTTTGTGGTTTTCTAACCTTGACAGCTAGAATAAGCCTCCAATGTGGTACTAAAGTGCAGTCTAGAGGTGTGTTTTAGTTCACTGTTGAAAAGTAACTGACAACTTTGTACCAGTCAATAGGAAATGACCAGTGTGTGCTGTGATTTATTAAACATGTCTTCCTAATTAAGATGAAATAGCTGATGTATTAGTGCTTGTCCTGTTTGTGACTATATCTTAGAAGGAAACAGAATCCAGTGAGAGATAAGACCCCCGGATTCTGAAAAACTGCCCTGGGGGTCCGACTTGTGAAAAGATGGTTATTTTCTGATGAAACAGTGGGATAAATCATAAAATTTTGAGCTCTGGAAAAGAATGGATGAATCTTTGCCATGATCACCAGTCATTGGATTAAGGCCATAAGAACCACTGCTGCCCCTTTGGCTCTCTCTGAGATGGAAAATAGGGGCACCAAAGTAAATGGTTCAGAAAGTGTCATTAACGTACCACTCTTTGCAAGCCAAACCAATTCCTAGAAGGAACTCCAGAGCTTTGACGACCTTGAGTGTATTCTATCTTGGGGTCAGGGACAGGAGAAGAGAGAAAGATGTGGAAATACGTGTTTCTCTTTTAATTTTGTACAGACTACCATACTCCTTTAAGTAGACTTTTTTGATTATTGGAATTAGGAAATACTTTAACCTGGGGCTATCATTGTGGAAAAGTGCTTCCACTTGCAACACCAGCACCCTAACTAAGAGCACCAGTTCTGGTCCTGGCTGCTTCGCTTCTGATATAGCTCCATGCCAATGCACCTGGGAAAAATGTAGATCATTTTGGAGACACTGGTGGAATTCCAGGCTCCTGGTTTGTATTAGCCTGGCTCCAGTGGTTGCTATTCGGGGAGTGAACAAGCAGATGGAAGATTCTCTCTCTCTTTCTCTCTCTCTCTGCCTTTCCCTCTTTCTCTGGCATTCTGCCTTTCAAATAAATAAAATAACAAAAATGCTTAAACTTGGTAAATCAAAATGGTGGGCTAGTGAGAACTCAAATATACCATAAATCAAAATAATTTTGAGACAATACAAACGAGGATATCTAAAATATTATAATTATTAATTAGGGATGCAGAATACAAAGGGAAAATCTCAGCCTGGGAAATCTTGATACATAGATATAAGGTAACACTGGAATCCAGAGAGGCTTATATATATATATATATTTTTTTTTTTTTTTTGACAGGCAGAGTGGACAGTGAGAGAGAGAGAGAGAGAGAGGAAGGTCTTCCTTTTGCCGTTGGTTCACCTTCCAATGGCCGCCGCGGCTGGCGCACCACGCTGATCCGATGGCAGGAGCCAGGTACTTATCCTGGTCTCCCATGCGGGTGCAGGGCCCAAGTACTTGGGCCATCCTCCACTGCACTCCCAGGCCACAGCAGAGAGCTGGCCTGGAAGAGGGGCAACCGGGACAGAATCCGGCGTCCCGACCGGGACTAGAACCGGGTGTGCCGGTGCCCCAAGGTGGAGGATTAGCCTAGTGAGCCGTGTCACCTGCCGAGGCTTGTATTTTTTAATATTGGCAAAGTCTGGCATGGTATATTATGCACATTTTCTAGTATAATATTTATGGCAATCTCATTAAGCAGGTCATATCATCCCAATTTACTGAGATGTAGCAGAGAGTTACAAAACTTGAGAAAGTTTTTATAACATTATTTATTTTACCAATAAAGAAACAATTTCAAAGAGGCTAAGTAACTTGTTCAAAGTCAAAGAGTCAGAAGTGGCAGAGCCATGAAATGCACTCAGGTCTTTTTCTTCCAAAATCCTTTTCACTTTTCCTGGTTCCTTCCCTGGTAGCATGATAGAATTAAATTGATAGGAACTAATGGGAGTATAATATTACCTAGAAAACATCTCATTGTAAAACTCATTGCCCCAAGAGTTTAAAAAATGATTCTTGATAAATTCACTTCTTACCCATATCTTTGACTTTATCATATTTTATTTGACTCTCTAGTCAAAAACTGTTCCTTAGATTTTCCATCTCCATATCACTGCATGAGAACTGTTACTCTCATACTAGATATTTCAACTTCCACCTACAAATAGGAGCTATTTCCCAAAACCTAGATAAAACCTTTCCTTTCTTTGAAGTCATGCTATATTTACTCAGGAGCTGGGATTTATACATTATGGAGAACAAGGTTTGCTTTTGATTTATTTCTATACTGCATAGTAGATATGGTGAACACAGTTATAAGATGAGTTATGAAAATAGATTTCAGTGCTATGCTCTGTAAAGAACTAGGAACCAAATCTGTTCTTGAGGAAATTGCCAAGTGTTCCATATTAGCACCTTGGAGAGCAGCCACACTGACGACTGGTCAGATACAGGACATTAGCCTCATGCCTTTTGCGAACATCTGTGTATACCCTTCTATAAAAACTCACTTGTTATTAAATAGGCAAAGCAGATTTTCAAAGATAATTTTTATTTGTTGCAAAACTGCACATCAAATAAACAATCTTTTTAACTATCATGGCACATATCAACGCATGATATGGAATTCAGAGAAATGCTTCTCTATAAGCAGATAAGGCAACTTTATAGAAGAGAATATTCCAAGCATAGTATCAGAAAATTTGGTTAATTTCCTAGAGATACTACTCTGAGTAAGTATCTCAACTTCCTCGTAGGAAAGCAGAATCTATTGTATTCTCTCTGCCTACTTCGGGAGAGCTTTTGGCAATCACACAAGCTGGTTATTGTATAAGTACAGTTAAAATGTGTTTTCCCATATTTTTTGCTAAGACAACATCGATACCATAAATCCCATCATGGCCTGACCAACCCACCCAGCAGACAGCAGAGATAATGTGGGAAGAGTATCAAAGTCTATTACAAATCAGATTTCTTTTAAGTAAGTCATTCACTTATTTCTAAAGTTGCCCATGTATTTGCAATGCCATGAGATAAAAATTTACAAAAGCTTTTTTGTTTTTGGATTTAATTATCTCACAGGTGAGGTGAGAGGAAAAAACAACTCTGTTCAATTTGGTTATTGCTCCTCAGGGTTCTAAGTCAGCATTTAAGACTCTATCTTGAAAAACCTTAATAGAAAATGAAAGCATGCTAATTAGGATACTGGGAATTTACATATCTATGTGGAAGGGCCCTTTGTGTATGTTTGTTGGGGAGGTGGGGGTGGGTTGATGCTTCCTTGGGTACCTCCTCACTCTGCTGGAAGTAGAATTGGTACATTGGGAAAGTGATCAAGATATGCTATTCCATGAAAATATACTCAAAAGTCACTATTTTCCCACCCACTTGGGGAACATAGTTAAAGCTCTTCTAAGGATTCTGAAGAATTTCAGAAAGGTCTAAAATTGGCAGATACTCTGCTATTCATTCAACCCTTGCACTCACACTTGCCCCTCCTTGCTGAACTTGAGAATTTGTTTTCCTTTCTGAGCCTGTCTACATAAGGGTACTTTGCATTCTGCCCTCCTTATCATCCTCTTTAGTGCTCCTCACAAGAAAAGGGGGCTCTTATTTTATTGGTCATATTCTTGAATATTTTAGAGCACATTTACTTGGATGGAGTTATTATAAGTTAAAAGGTTTTATATATATAGTTTTGAAGGATATGAATTGAAGTCTTAAAAGTTCAATAAGTTTTTAATTAACTGAAACAGATTCTAAATCTATAATTGTTCCTCTGATATCCACCTCAAGTATACCACACTAGGTCCTTTTAAATGGTTATACAATGGCATAGTGAATTTTCTTATTCTTCTTCCTAGGTAACTGAGTTTGGTTTTCTGTTTATCGGTATCTCAGCTCTGAGTACCAGGTACAGCCCACTGTACCACTATACCCCTTCTAATGTGGCTAAAAGTACATTTAAGGGGTTTGTGTTGTGGCATGGTGGGTTAAGCCACTGCCTGCAGCACTAGCATCCCACATGGGTGCTGGTTTGAGTCCTGGCTGCTCCATTTCTGATCCAGTATTCTGCTAATGTGCCTGGGAAACCAGCAGAGGATGGCCCCAGTGCTTGGGCCCCTGCACCCACATGGGAGACTTGGAGGAAGCTCCTGGCTCCCTGGCTTCAGCCTGGCCTAGCTACAACTGTTGCAGCCATTTGGGGAGTGAACCAGGGGATGGAAGACCTATCTCTTTCGCTGTCTCTCCCTCCCTCTCTCTGTAACCTTGCACGTCAAATAAAATAAAATGAAATGAAATAAACAGTTTTTTTTAAAACTTCATTTTTTTTCTCAAAGGAATTTATGTTTTCCAAATTATATTACTGAGTGCCAAAGAGTTAATTCTTGTATCTTTGAAATATTCAATAGTAAGCTTTCATCAGCTCTCTACTTTCACTCAGTCTGTCACAGAGACATGGACATTTGTAGTCTTTGGCCAAAGGAATTTACTGGGGCCAGTTTGTGACTTGCTATCATCATGGACTTTATGAAACCCACAGAAGACCTTCATCTCCAAGTCAACCTGGAGTTTGCTTGACTCTTCCAACACGGGGTATACCACATGGGCGGATAAGTTCCCAGAAGTTCTGCCAACCTAATGGTCTCTTTTGTAGGTCTAGGGGCATTGACTAGGGGTTGACACATGTGATTCAGTAATTGGATGTAGCTCTCCTTCTGTTCTTTATCTTTCTTCTGAGATAAGTGTGCAAACAATCCAAGAGGGAGAGGTTTTGTAAAAGACAGATTCAAATGCAGTAGATTAGGAGACTAGAGATTTTTCATTTCTAAGACTCATAATGCAGACGTTATGGTCTGGGGACAACACCCAAGGACAGTCCAAAGCAATGATGCTTCCACTCAGCTCTGCAGAGAGTGAAGTTCTCTAGCAGGCTGGGAGGGGGCACAAGTCTTTTTACTGGTGAATTACATTTTGCTTTCTTCACCTTCTGTTCCTTGCATGTATAATTAATTCAAACTCTTTTTATAGAGGAATTAGGAAGATAGGAAGGGTCTCTTGGAGTAAATACTACAAGGATTCCTTCAGGGTGCTTCAGCCATTCTGACCAACAATCGCATTTGAATTCCCTGGTCTAAAACTGCAGAGAAGGCCTTACGCTGCAGAGAATGGAGGCTAGTAGTCTGAAGGCTGTCAGTATCTTTTCCTCTCTTCTCCCCTCTTGACTTACATTTAAAAGTCTTAAGATAACTAGTCTCCATGGAAGCCATCTTCAGCTAGGCTGCTGATATTTTTGGAGACTGGTGCAAGAGCTAGTAAGTGTTTTCAAACTAATGACACCTGAATTAAAATAACATTCACTAACACAGCTTCAAATACAAGTGGGAACTCAACAGAGCTGTTGAGGAACATTAACTGGCTTAACAAGGTAGGCAGGGAGAGAGGTAAAGACTTTTCTCATTGGATTTAGGCTGTCGGCAGCCTCTGCTGGGTATCTGTTACTTTGAGTTGGGAATAACACTGACTGGTGTTCCTTTATGGGATGGTTCCCCTATCAACACAGCTGAAGGGAATGACAGATATAAACAAGACAAGTGCCTGCTTTCCAGTGATCTAAATGCAGACCATAACTAACATATTAATAACTAGATTTTAAAGGACTCCCTAGAGGCCATTAGTGTTTGTTGCCAATAGGTATGTATTAAGTCACTGCCAAATAAAATGATGATAACAACAGACACAGTCCTTCCATTTGTGAAGTTTATTAAATAGCCAACTACACAAATATGTGATGACAAATTGATATAAAAGTCAGGAGAGGTAGATAGGCTATCAGGAAGCAAAAAGAGAGAGGCCTGGTTGAAATGGGAGCAGAGAAAATTTCTCAGGGTGGGATATTTCTCCTTAGACTCCGAGGGCTGAAGAGGAGTTCGTTAAATCTAGAGATGAAAAGACTAGTCTAGAAAGAACACTAGTATGTACTATGGCCCCTGAGCAGGAAAGAAACTGGTACATTTCAGAACTAAAAGGAGGCCAGTGTGGCCAGATGGTTATGAGGGAGAAGAGAGGAATCAGACGAGTACAAAAAGCAGCTGGAGGAAGCTCACACTGAAGGACCCTGCAAAACTTTTTTTTTTTTTTTTGTGGAGTCTTTATTTTCTTCCAAAAGCTGTTGGAGAGTCATGATCCAATTTGCGTTTTGAGAATTGAACCCTGACTGCAGGCAGAAGAGAGGCAAAAATCTTTGCTCAGGGACCAGTAGGAGCTTCCAGCTTGGTCATGTTCATCATGCCATCAAGAAGTCTCAACACTGGCCGAAGTGCCTGTAATGAACTTGGGAACAAATGAAGTTCAACTGTCTCGTTCGTCCATCTCACAGTGATTCACCAAGTACCTCTTATATGCTGGTCACTGGGGATACGAATAAGAATAAAACAAAAAGAAATCCCTTCACTTCTCCTTTTCTCTCTTTTGCTCTCTCCCTGCTTTCCTAAAATGTTCATTTGTTTCAATGTTTAAGGCATCCTGTTCATAAGAGCTTCTGGACATTTCTTTGCATGGAAGTGGTCTAAATATATATATATATACATACACACACATATATACACACACATATCTGTGGGTGGACTGAATCTATTTGTCTTTAGTATCTACATGGGGATGCCTCATAAATGTTATCATTGTTAACCATCAACAACTCCCTTATTTTCTCTCAATAGACCAGATTCTCTTAGAGGAAGCAGTTGGAAAGAAATTTTAGAGCTGTATTTTAGAGAAGAAAGTGGTTTATCTAATACATTTTATTTAAGGGGAGTCTCCTGTTTGTTCTTTCCCCGAATGCACAAAATGGCCAGGACTGGACCAGGCCAAAGCAGGAAGTAGGAATTCAACCCAAGTCTCCAACATCTCTGCTTCAATAATAGTTCCCATACTCATTAACTGAATTTAGACTATTAAAAAATGCTTTTGTGTATTTGTGGCTGAGCATAGTTCTTTATTTGACATTATTTGTTAAAAGTCCTAAGCACACATTAAAATAGCAGAAAGTGAGGCTGGGAAACATGAGTGGAATGCCATTTAATGAGCTATTAAAGTTTCCATCAGAAAGCCAGAAACTCAGAGGGAATCCAAGGTAGCGATTTCTGCATAACTAGCCAAAGAATAAACTCCAGTTAAGAGCCAGCAATCCATTCTTAACATGTCTAGGAGATAAACTAAACAGGAAAATAACAACCAAAAAAGCTGGTTTTGGTTTTTCCCTATAAGGTAACTTGATTCATCAACTTTAACACTTCCAATTTCCAGGCATCAGTCTCGAAGTACAACTTACAGGTTTCCTGTGAGAATGCTAAGTACAACATGAAAGTCGCCTCTGCAGCAGAAGATAAGTCTAGTTGGAAATTCCCTTGAAATGATGGTTTGATTCCGCCTGTTGGTGTTGTCTGAATGCCAGGGTGGTTGTTTATCTTTGCCCCAAGCCCTATCTAACATTCTGGTTGTCCAACTGCTGCTTTCAGATTCTTGAGAAAGTTGCATGGGGAATCAGCAGTGGTTCTGCTTGGCTTTGAAGTTCAGCAGACTTTCCAAGTTTCTCATGAATGATTTCTCTCATTGAGAGCTACTTTGAGCTTGAGGTGGGTTCAATGTTCTCAGAAGACTAGAAAAAAATTCCCTTAGGTGTGTAATATAAAGAAAGAACACTGCCGGCTGGCGCCGCGGCTCACTAGGCTAATCCTCTGCCTAGCAGCGCCGGCACACCCGGTTCTAGTCCCGGTTGGGGCGCCGGATTCTGTCCCGGTTGCCCCTCTTCCAGGCCAGCTCTCTGCTGTGGCCAGGGAGTGCAGTGGAGGATGGCCCAGGTGCTTGGGCCCTGCACCCCATGGGAGACCAGGAAAAGCACCTGGCTCCTGGCTCCTGCCATCGGATCAGCGCGCGCGCCGGCCGCAGCGCGCCGGCAGCGGCGGCCATTGGAGGGTGAACCAACGTTCTGCTCCGGTTCATCCATCTAGATAGAAGGCAGGCCAGTGGGAAAGCTGGAACAAAGGCTAGGCTAAATTAACACCCTGGTTCCAACAGCCACTATTTATATATTGCACCAGGAAGCTTGCTGGGGCCCCATGGAAAGGGCTGGAAAGGAGAGAAGACAAAGATGGCTGTGAGTAAAAAGGCCTGGTACGCAGACCTGATCATTCCACAGGGGTAGTGTGGTTCAGCAGAAAAAGTGACCACAACATTACAAACAACAAAGAAACCACCACTGAACTGAGTACTTACTATGTGTCAGGTATACAAAGCCCATCATATACTTTGACCTACTTATTATGTATAAAAAATGAGATTTTTACAGATAAGAAAGGGAGAGAAAGGGTATTTCAATGATTTTCCCAAATGTACTTAGCTGGGATGTTAGAGAACTGGATTGCTTTTCCATTTCATCGTGCTATGCAGCATCAAGGAGAATTCATGGTGGTTTTATTTTGTGTCTCCTGATTTCCATAGCTCATATGAGGGAAGACAGAACTGGCTCAGGATTACAAATTTTTGATGAGTGATGGAGGGATTGCTCAGATTTTTCAATGCTTTAATACGAAAACTAATCTGGATTATGATGTATTGGCAAAAGGTAAGAGGAGCTATCCTGGTGATGTCTATAGTTCAGTAGCAGGTGCATATAACCAGGTACACATATGCCTGAAGCCCAAGGCCCACTGGGGCATTTAGAGCAGAGATAAATTTAATTTGGCTGAGTGGAAGACATGGACTGAGAAAAGGTTTCAAGGAGGAGGTGACATTTACTCTTTGTTCTGAAAGGCAAAATTCTAGAAAGCAGAGAAGGCTGTATTCTAGAAAGTCGAATAGTGAAGTTCTAAATAGTCATATATATAATGCAAAAAAGTGATGCTTGATCAAAATTTGGGCAAGCAAGTTTGGCCTTAGCAGTTTGCTAGATGGGATACTGCTAAACTCTAGGAGAAGAACCTTAAACTTGGAATAGAAGGTCTGGTTTCACATTCTAATTCTGATGCTGAGGTGGGACTTAAGCATTCTGAGAATTAATTCCTGCAATGGTAAAGCTGTAATAACCTCTATGCTACCTTTCTCCCAGCATGTGGACAGGTTCAGATGAAACATAGGAGATGACAGAGCTGTGAATATGAGCAATTATCATTTTCTTTGGAAACTTTGTTCCTCCAGTCTACTTTGGACATTCCTGGAAGACAGACAATCCCAGTGGAAAGTTCCTTTGATTTCCACTGACTCACTGACAGACCCATTTAATGGTCTAAGTCAAATTTTTGAAAGTAAATTATTGGGTGGGTGGGAAGTTATGGGGGGGAGCCATTGTAATCCATAAGCTGTACTTTGGAAATTTATATTTGCTAAATAAAAGTTAAAAAAAGAAAATAAATTATCAATAGAAATTCTTTGCATTAACATTATGCATGCCAAAGTAGGTACAAGAAACCATGATGCTTACACATATAAGCACACACACATACACACACACACATCCCAGCATCTGTCTTCACTAGTCTTCCATGAAAGAAAAAGTTCTGGGTATACAAAGAAGTAGAAAGGACATAACGTCTGTAAAAATTCAGCTTTTTAAAATATAGCAAATGTGGATTTCTGAGATTCGTCCTGCACTGTCTGCCACAAAAGGTGATGACTTCACTCTTTTTTTTTTTTTTTTTGACAGGCAGAGTGGACTGTGAGAGAGAGAGACAGAGAGAAAGGTCTTCCTTTGCCATTGGTTCACCCTCCAATGGCCGCTGTGGCCGGCGCGCTGCGACTGGCGCACTGCGCTGATCCGATGGCAGGAGCCAAGTACTTATCCTGGTCTCCCATGGGGTGCGGGACCCAAGCACTTGGGCCATCCTCCACTGCACTCCCTGGCCACAGCAGAGAGCTGGCCTGGAAGAGGGGCAACTGGGACAGAATCCGGTGCCCCGACCGGGACTAGAATCCGGTGTGCTGGCGCCGCAAGGTGGAGGATTAACCTAGTGAGCCACGGTGCCGCCTCACTCTTATGGTATCAAGTCACCTGGGGCCCAACTCCAAACTCCCCCAATGATGCTTGCTAGGAACAAGTACTTTTATGTCTTAATTTGTTTTAGTTATCCTTCCATAGGTTTGAAGATAGGATTTCTAGATATTGTTATTCTGTAGGTTGAAGTGAAGGTTAAGACTCAAAGTATTTTTAATCTCCACATCTATAGGTCCAAGCACAGTATCTGAGAAGTGAACTCAGAATCGTGTGGGGTACAGAGAATATGAAAGGGAATTTAAAAACTCTTACTTAAAGTCTTTCTGAGTTTAGCAGATAAAATAAGAATTACAGTAGAGACTGGGCATACATAAATTTAATGTGCAAGCTGAATTCAGACTCATTTTTTCCCAATCCCTTCCCTTGCACCTGGATTGATCCCCAGAAAGTCCTCAAATAGGTTAATACTGGAGATCTTTGCTGGCCAAATGGCACCAACCATGAGCAAATAGGAACATCCTGGGTTTTTTTCTCCATATCTATCACTCGTTTCTAAGGATTTTCTACTTACGTTACATGCTGAAGAGTATGTGGCTTCATATTGTATAGACTTTATTTGTTCCTTTCAGGTTGCTCAACCTTGAGCAAATATATAGCTACAGAGCAAGGTACATGAAATTATGGCTTAATTATGGCTTATTAATTATTATTAATTATGGAAATCACACCTTAATTATGGACTTTAACAACTATTTTTCCTCTCTAACCTAATGATGATCCCACACTAAGAATAACTGGATTAAACAGCACTGGATTTGGAAACTTGACAATGTGCTCAGGTAACCCAGTGGGTTCAAGAAGAGAATACAGTTGTTCCTCACAACTCCCTGCAGACACCAAAATCTGAGGATGCTGATGTACCTTAGATGAAATGGTCTAGGATTTGTATATAACTGGTGCACATTCTCCCATGTCCTTTAGTCTCTAGATTGCATGTAATATCTAATGCATTATAAATGTGATATAAATAGTTTTCATGTTGTTTATGGGCAAACAGCAAGAAAAAAGTCTACACATGTTCAGAATAGAAGTAAAAAAAAAAAAACATTTTCCATCTATGGCTGGCTGGAACCCATGGATACTGTGGGTTGAAAATGTGCATAAGAGGCCGGCGCTGCGGCTCACTAGGCTAATCCTCTGCCTAGCGGCGCCGGCACACCGGGTTCTAGTCCCGGTCGGGGCGCCGGATTCTGTCCCGGTTGCTCCTCTTCCAGGCCAGCTCTCTGCTGTGGCCAGGGAGTGCAGTGGAGGATGGCCCAGGTGCTTGGGCCCTGCACCCCATGGGAGACCAGGAAAAGCACCTGGCTCCTGGCTCCTGCCATCGGATCAGCGCGGTGCGCTGGCTGCAGCGCGCCGGCAGCGGCGGCCATTGGAGGGTGAACCAACGGCAAAAGGAAGACCTTTCTCTCTGTCTCTCTCTCTCACTGTCCACTCTGCCTGTAAAAAAAAAAAAAAGAAAAAGAAAAAGAAAAAAAGAAAATGTGCATAAGAATGTGCACAGAAGTGGAAGAAGCTCCGATTTGTGTTTGTTGTAGTGTATTGGTTGCCTATGATTGTAATAATGCCACATAACAAATTACCCCAAGCCCAGGACTTAAAGTAATATTACTCATTCTCATACATTGGCTCAATGACCCAGGTAACTTAGGCTGTGGTCATTTGAGATGCACCTGCAACTACCTGTTAGTCAGTTGGTCTTGGCTCTAGGTTTTGCATTAGGCTCAAATTATTTTGTGGCCCAGGCTGAAAGGGCAGGTGCTACCTAGAGAATACTATTACACTGCAAGAGAGTGAGACCCTCTGTGAAAGTATGATTCAAATTTGTACTTATATTATGTTCACTAACTGATTATTGTCCAAAGAAGTCAAATGCAAAACACAAAGTCGAGGGCCGAGGAACACATTTCAACTACCACAAGGCCACGGTAGAGGTGTGTATATATAATTCTACCACAGAGGACTAAAGAATTGAGATAGATAATTTATGCCATTCCAGGAGGAAGTCCAGATATACCACATTAGGAAGATTTTTGGAGAATTAAAGGAAAAAATCCTATTTGGTGAGTTAAGATGTTCTTCTGTTCTTCTGGCCATTCCCAAGATAGTGACTCAACTGTCTACTAAGTTTTACTTTTGTGGCCAGATCTGGATGCTGGTGGCCATTATTGATTTTCATGGAGCCAACACAATGGCATACAGGCAAACAGAGGGTAAACGTCAACCATCACAATTTGGTAAACTGAGTCCTTTTTCCTCCCCTGTGGTCAAATTCCTAGCTCCTAAATAGAGCGCTGATAACGTGCGATAAGTTACTTTACCTTTCTATGCCTCGGTTTTTGTGCTGATAAAACAGGTCTAATAATGGTGTCGAATGAGTAGGATTGTTGAGATGTACTAAGATGGACTAGGTGGTATAGTTGCTATAATAATTTCTCAATACAGACGAGTTCTTACTACTAATGCTAAAATGACTCTCAGGAAGTATATCCAATAGGTAGGCAAAGAAGACACCTCTGTTTACACCATTCCAAAGTCTTCTCAAAGTGATGGAAGAAGGAAACAAATCTGCATGTTCCTTTAAGGCAATACTGTCTGATTATAGAGCAGACAAGGATATCAAAATTGAGGGCTTCAGTTCAAAGCAGCTGCTAAATATTATCAGCCTCTGCCCATCGTCCCTTCTCTGTCCTGGCCCCAGTTTCTGTGTTGTTATTTCACATGTGGTTCTCATAGTCACTTTAGAGACCATTTTCTGACCATGTTGTGAGGGATTACACTGGAAAGATAAAGTAGTATCTGGTAGCATACTGTCTAGGATCTCTTAATGTCATACCGTATTTGGTCATACTGTAAGCTGTCCTTTGAACTTTGGGATGTGTTCATTAGTCTGAATTTGTGAGAAAAAATCATTCCAGGAAATATTTTTTCTCAGTTACAAAGCTGCTTGGGTATAATGACTTAGGACACGGAGAGCTTTAACATATCAGAGCTCCTTTTGACTTCGCATAATTCTGATCAAATCCTAAGCTGGGAGTTTTGTGCAGTGACAGTGTCACAGTCTACATAGCACTATCTCAGGAACAATTACTTCTTTTTGACACAAGCCTGGAGTCCAGTGACATTCCAGATTTTAATGTTTCTCAAAAGAGATGTCACCACATTACTGGCGTGCCATGAACCCTCTCCATGTTTGCCTTCAGATTTTGATCAATGTGTACAATTAATTTTATTACAACAGAGGGTACATATTACTATAATGATTTCCGCCAGATACAAATTGTGCTGAGTGAGACTTATGAAGCTCTGGAGAATAGGGAAAATGTGCTGACTATAATAAGGCTAATCATGATATCAAGTGAGCATCAAGATAAAATCATGGATTTTTTTTGACTATTCAAGAACTTTGCCTTGTGGGTTTATTTCACAGCTTAGGAAAATCAACTCTTCTTCAAAAACAGTCTATATTGGATTGAAGGCCAATCAACAAATAGTATAAAACCAGAGTTGCTATGGTATGCATTGGAAAGAATTAGCCTATTGCAATAGAACTGTATTTCTCAGGTAGTTTAGCATGGGGTCAAATTTTCGGGGATTTTGAAAAGATTGAGATTGACAAGTTCAGTACCATGGAGTCATGTACTATGGTAGGTTAGTCAGTTTCATCTGAGCGATGGGCATTTTGGATCTATGTGCTCATTTCAGGTTCTCAGCAGAGCTTTGGGATTTGAGGAAGCACAAAAGCATCAGAAATCATGGTAAGTTTGGAACTCCCTTACATTACAAAGTAGGATGTAGTAATGATGGAGTAAAATAATGAAATATTCTTAAAATATAAAAGAATAATATGCAACTAACAAAATAAAACCACTGCATTAATACTTTGAAAGGGCAGGATACCAGTGGTTGAATATATATTTATTGAATAGACAAATAAATAATGGAAAGAATCTAAGAATAAAAAACCTCTCCCATGTATTGTGGGTTTACTTTGTATCATATATTAATATGATATCATTTAAGGGGAGATGCCCATTTTGACATTATGGTTTTAAATCTGCAAATTAAATAACTAGCTCAGATAAAATCAGAGAACTCAGAGCCTTTTCATCACCAAAGCCAATTCTCTCAAGCTATTATAATTTAGATAAAAAGCTGTAGATCTCTTCACTGCAAATCAAGCAAAATTTAATGTTTAGAGAGGTGAAATCAGGTTATGTCCTTCAACAAGAGCCCTGTGGTACTTTTCTACCACTCAGAAAGTCAACCCAAACTCCTGCCCTGGATCAAGGAAGTGCCAGATGATCTTGTCCTGGCTTACCTCAGAGTCCTCATCTTTCTGCATTGAACTGTTTTTGTTTCTCTAACCAAACAGGTTTGTTCCTGTTGCCAGAAGCTTTATGTGCCGTTTCATCGGTATGGAATATTCTTCTCCCAAATCTTTTCAGATCTCTCTACAAATGCACCTTTTAGAAAGATATCAAATGACATAACTGTATGCTTCTTAATTTATTGCCTTATTCATTCTTTGAAACTAGGTGCTTCTATTTTCTTCTTTATTGCCTCTTACTATAAGTGGTACATGAGCTCCAATGTCCCTTCAATATTCTCACTGTAGCCCAAGTCCCTCAAACAATAATGGCCCACAGGGGTTTGACTACTATTTGTCCAAAGAACCTACAGAAGCAACCTTTGTAGCACACACTGAATGCTGCTTGCCATCATGAAACATTTCTTTTGTCTGGAAGACAGATGATACCTTGGAGGGTAAGGAGGTAAAAAAATAATGCCTGGGTGAAATGTTGTCACTTTATGAAAGCACAAGATTGATCAAGGAACATAAACCTCCATTCTTGGAAAACAAGGTGGTAAAAAGATGAAGTTGAAACTCAGAATTGAAAGGGTTGGAAATTTGTGGTCATATTCTCACCGGTCAGGTTAAATTTCATGACCTCAAAATGGAACAGGTAAAAATGAATATTGCTCAAAGTTAGCTGATGATAAATTTGGCCACAGGGTCACAAGACAGGCATGATTTTAATGTAGGCAATCATCACTTGTAAGGTCAGTATCCTATTTGCAAGTGTGATTCCATTGTGATATTTTAAAGGGCTGCAGCAATTTGAGACAGATTCAGGACTATACAAGTCTTGAGCCACGTTTAAACCACGACAGAATTGAGAATATGTCACCTGAGTGTCAATTTGTGAACTCTTAGTTCTAGCAAGTTTTAGAAGATGACAAATCAATTCCTATTCAGCTACCTGTCCCAAGGTTAAGGTATCTCTGAGGAACGATCTCCAAGACTCAGATGCAGTTTGGAATTTAACAGTTATTGTTTCAGGTTAGAAGTATAATCTAATGAAGTGTGCAGTAATATCCTGCAGTGAACACCTGAACGTTAATCTGCTTGCAGTACGGCAGTGGATCTCATCTGACCTTGTCATCTATATTGAATTTAACACTCCCAGTGAACGCATTTTGAGCAGCCCACCTCAAATGGATGCGATCCATTTCGATTTTCATTCTTCCTCCTAATAGTTTAATACAGCTGAGTAACTCCAGGGGCCTTGGTACAAATGAGTAGTGTTGCTCCCTGCTGCCAGTTAAGGGTTGGTGCGTGACATAGCTAGAAATTGACCTTCACATAATACCTCTGCATTTTACCACTGTTCCTAATTCCAGGAGGGGATGGAGAAACCCAATAGCTAATTCTCCCCTAAGCCCTTCTTCTGACTAGCCCATGGAGGGCCCTGACAGATGTAGGAATTGTGAAAAATGGGGACTGGAAACATCTGTTTCCTTTCATAATTACAGCTAAACTGCTTTGAGAAGTAGTTCAATGCTATGGGGTAACATTACACAGTAATTTTTGGTTTCCATATTTTGCAGAGCATAGCGAAGAAAACATAATTCAACACTGATAAATTTCCTTTACCTACATGAGTTGATTACTGCTAAAGGATAAGAAATGCCATGACTTTTTTCAGAATATGTGTGTGCGTCTACTTCAGTGGTCCTTTTCAGTCCCTATCAGAGGTGTGGGAAGAACAGCCATTTTGAAAATACCTCATACAAGTAAATCTTATATAATGATTGAAGTAATGTTATTGTGGAGGCAGCTAGAAAATTCAGTTCTCAGTAAAGGAGTTCCTATGTATGCTCTGTTGAAAATGAATGTGTAGTAGTCCCATTTATTAGCAGATGATACATTCCAAGACCCCACAGTGGATGTCGGAAACAACAGATAGCAGTGAACCCAAATACACTATATATTTTACCATACCCATGTGTAGCTTTTACCTTTTCACTTAAAGGCCATAGACTAATGGCTCCTCTTTGGCATTTCCAAATCACTACTCCTGTGGTTTGGGATCATCTTTACATAAAACAAAGTTACTTGATCATCAACACTGTAATATCTCCACTGTCAATTTGATAATTGATATGCCTATTAAGTGACTAACACATAGGTAGTGTATATGGTGTGAATACACTGGAAACACAGATGACTTACACCACCAAAGAGAGTGGGGTGGTGTGAGATTTTATCCCACTACTCAGCATGACATGCAATTTGAAACTTGTAAATATTACTTATTCTGGAATTTTCCATGTAATATTTTTGGGTTGCAATTGACTATGGGTAACTGAAAGCACAGAAAGCAAAACTGCAAATAAGACAGGAAGATTGTGCTAATCTAGAATGTGGAATGGATCACTTTGAATGAGATTTAGATTTAAAGGGGATATGACATTTTCTCTGGGAGGAGGTTTCAAAGTACCAATTGACTATTCACCATTAAGGTATGTTAATCATTTAAACCTCCACTTTCCAGTACCCTGGCCTCCTTGTTGTCTATGTCCAATTGAATTAGATTAACTACAAAGCCTTCTTTTCTTCCTGTTATAGTTTATGCAGATTTACTCTCTTAGGGAAACCAACTCAAAAGACAGCAAAAAATGAGGAAATATATATAATCTCCATCATTTATAGGGAGACTGCTATGTGCTGGGCCCTCTGCTAGATATTACAACTAAATATCATAAAATAGTTATTTTTTTTTTTGGACAGGCAGAGTTAGACAGTGAGAGGGAGACAGAGAGAAAATTCTTCCTTCTGTTGGCTCACCCTCCAAATGGCCGCTACGGCCAGCGCACTGTGTCCGGTGCGCTGCGCCGATCTGAAGCCAGGAGCCAGGTGCTTCCTCCTGGTCTCCCATGCAGGTGCAGGGGTCAAGCACTTGGGCCATCCTCCACTGCCTTCCTCGGCCACAGCAGAGAGCTGGACTGGAAGAGGAGCAACTGGGACAGAATCCGGCGCCCCAACTGGGACTAGAACCCGGGGTGCCAGCACCACAGGCAGAGGATTAGCCCAGTGAGCCGTGGTGCTGGCCAAAATAGCTATTTTAGAGTTGAGAATCCTGAGATTCAGAGAGGTTAAGCATCTTTGATAAGGCCTCAAAGCTGGTCAGTGGCAGAAATAGGACTTGCAGGCATTTTTTTTTTTTTCTGACTCTATCATCCCAGCTGCTTACTCAACATTCACCTACATTAAAACTCTGGAGCTTCATCCTTTAGCCATGGTTAAGGTATGCCTGAGGTAGAGGCTCTGCAGCAGCCTATGAGACACTCTCTTTTTGTGTACAAAGCATTGGAATGCCTTACGGATCATCTTGGTGCACTTGAAGTTCTATGGGAATGGGACTCACATCTGTTTATTGTAATGAAGACATAGAAAACTTAAGCAGAACAATAAACCAAGACAGAGATTAAAGCAGTAATAAAGAGCCTCCCAACAAAGAGAAGCTAGGACTAGATGGATTCACTGCTAAATTCTACCAGACATTTAAAGATAAATTAATTCCAATTCTTCTAATGCTATTCAAAACAATTAAATGGAGGGAAAACTCTCAAACTTCTTCTGGCCAGCATCACCTTAACTCCTAAAACAAAAAAAGATACAACAGAGAAAGAGAACTACAGACAAATATCCCTGATGAACATAGATGCAAAAATCCTCAATAAAATATTAGCAGGGACAGCACTGTGGCTCAGCAGGTTAAAGCCCTGGCCTGAAGGGGCCAGCATTCCATATGGGTGCCGGTTCTAGTCCCGGCTGCTCCTCTTCTGGTCCAGCTCTCTGCTATAGCTTGGGATAGCAGCAGAAAAATGCCCAAGTCCTTGGGCCCCTGCGTCCTTGTGGGAGACCTAGAAGAAGCTCCTGGCTCCTGGCTTCAGATTGGTGCAGCTCCAGCCATTGTGGCCACCTGGGGAGTGAGCCAGCGGATGGAAGACCTCTCTCTCTCTCTCTCTCTGCCTATACCTCACTCTATAACTCTGTCTTTTAAATAAATAAAATACATATTTAAAAAAATATTAGCTAGTCAAATCCAACAACACATCAGAAAAATAATTCATGTGGACGAAGTGGGGTTTATTCTTTGTTGGCAGAGATGGTTCAACATCACAAATAAATATGTGATATATCACATATTTATAAAGTATGTCATACATATATCCTACCACTTTACCATATTTATAAAGTATATTTTATAAATAAAATAAAAATGTGATACATCACATTAACAAACTGAAGCATAAAAACCATAAGATTATTTGAATAGATACAGAGAAAGCATTTGATGAAATATAATATTCTTCATGATAAAAACCTTAAGCAAAATAGGTACAGAACAAGCATTCCTCAACACAATCAAGACAATTTATAAGCACACAGCTAGTATACTAGTGAACGTGGAAAAGTTGGAAATGTTCTTCTAAGATCCAGAGCCAGACAAGGATGCCCTCTCTCACCATTGCTATTCAGTATAGTTCTGGAAAATTTAGCCAGAGCCATTAGGCAAGAAAAATAAATCAAAGGGATTCAAATTGGGAAGAAGGAAGAGGAAATTCAAATGGTTAACAGACTCATGAAAAATGCTCAGGATCATTAGCCATCAGCAAAATGCAAATCAAAACCACAATGTGGTTCACTTCACCACAGTTAAAATGGCTCTCATACAGTGATCAACAAACAAGGAATGCTGGCAAGAATGTGGGGACAATGGTACCCCCTATCACTGTTTGTTGGAATGTAAATTGATGCAGCCATTGTGGAAAACAGTGTGGAGATGCCTCAGAAAACTGAAAACAGATCTACCAAATGATCCAGCAATCCCACTCCTGGGAACTTACTTGAAGGAAATGAATTTGCATATGAAAGAGTTATCTGTACCCCCATGTTTATTGTAGCTTATCTCACAATAGCCAAGATATGGAACCAACTGAAGTGTCTATCAACTATTGACTTGATAAAGAAATTATGGTACATAAACACTATGGAATACTAACCAGCAGTTAAAAAAAATTAAAAGAAATCCTCTCTTTTGCAACAAAATGTATACAACTGAAAACCATTATACTTAGTGAAATAAGCCAGTCCTCAAAAGACAAATACCATATGTTTTCCATGATTGGTGATACCTAACACAGTATAGGAATAAATTGACATTTTGATATTTGATGATTTTTTTATAGCCCTTGTCTCTTCTTTTGAGAAACAGTGTTTTTTTTTTCTTCACACTATTTGTCGAACTCTTTACCTAGTACATGGTTAATCTTATGAGTATAAAGTAAGCTGAAAATAGATCTTTGTAAAAATTAAGAGTGGGAATAGGTGAGGGAGGAGGAAGAAGGTTAGGAGCTTGAGCAGGAGGGAGGGTTGGGTTGAAAGTATCACTATGTTCCTAAATCTATACATATGAAATACATGAAATTTGTATACCTTAAATAAAATTTAACAAAGTCAATGGTGAGAAGCAATCAAGAATACCCCAAATTTGGGGCCACTGCACTGGAAGTCTTCATTCTTAGACACTTCATTCTACAAACACTTGCACAGGTCTTTTTCTTCTTCTTAGGTCACATCTCTACTGCCATCTCCTTAAGGATGCCTTACTCATCTCTCATGGAGAGTTTTCCACAAATTTATTCAGATTTTGTACTGTTGACTCTAATTTATTTGTAGAGCTCATAATCAAGGCTATTTTGTGAATTCATTTATCTGTTTCTTTCTGTATACAGTTTGTTCCCCATATTGAGGATGCCAGCTGGATATCTGCTTGTTTTCATTGCTGGAAACTCAGTGCCTATGTAGGTACCTACCATAGGTACTTGTGATTACTTTTTAAATGAAGAATGAATGAGGCTAAAGAAAATGGGACCAAGTTAGGATTTCAGAGGTCAAGGTCAAAGAGAAAGGTCAAGTTCATACACCTGAAGGTTAACTATTGCAATAATATATAGCTGATCCCTTGACCTTTATATATCTGCCTCTCCTGGGGTTGAGGTCCTGGGGTTGAGGACCTACATCTCATACCATCCTCTGTTGAAGTTAGCTCCATCTCTCCAGCCTCCACAAACCACAAAGTTTGCTTGCATTGAACTGTTCTCATCACTTGGCCCTGAAAATTACTCTTCAGTCACTGAATACAAGGGTGTCACAGAACATATTCTACTGTTCTGTTGGCCTCAGTTCCAAGGGAATAAAGCATCCAATCAGGCTTTGGTTGGAGCCAGTTAAGACAGATATCTCTAGGGGCTGGCACTTTGGCAAAGCAGGTAAAGCCATTGCCTGCGGTGCCAGCATCCCACATGGGCACTGATTCGAGTCTCGGCTGCTCCACTTCATATCCAATCTCTGCTATGGCCTGGGAAAGCTGTAGAAAATGGCCCAAGTCCTTGGGTTCATGCACCTACATGAGTGAGAGACCAAGAAGAAGCTCCCAGCTCCTGGCTTTGGATTGGCCCAGCTCTGGCCATTGAGGCCATTTGGGGAGTGAATCAGCAGATGGAAGACCTCTCTCACTCTCTCTCTCTGCCTCTGCCTCTCTGTAACTCTGCTTTGCAAATAAATAAATAAATAAATATTAAAAAAGACTCATATATCTGGATATACAGTGTATTTTTCTTGTGTCCTTGGGCTTCCAGAAGGCCTCATTTTCCATGATGAGACTATCTCAGACTTTCTCAGGCCATTGTTACCATTCTGGGTATTTTTTTGCTCTATTTTCCATAAATAAATCCTCTCATTTATTCCATTATCCCCAGTTTATAGAGGAATACATGGAGATTCAGAGAGGAAGAAAAGCCTAGCCTACTGGCATACATCTAGAAAGTGACACTGGAGGAGGTTTTTTTAAAGATTTATTTATTTATTTGACAGGTAGAGTTACAGACAGTGAAAGAGAGAGAGAGACAGAGAGAAAGGTCTTCCTTCCGTTGGTTCACTCTCCAAATGGCCGCAACGGCCAGAGCTGTGCTGATCTGAAGCCAGGAGCCAGGAGTTTCTTCCAGGTCTCCCATGCGGGTGCAGGGACCCAAGCACTTGGGCCATCCCATTGGAAGAATTTGAATCAGTTGAATCTGACTTTAAGAATCACAGTTTTCTACATCAACGTGTAAATGAAAAGCAGTATCAGCTGCCTGAAGGTGATTTTTGTTCAACCTAAGTCTTTTTAAAAATATTCAATTAGCCTGAATGTGCCTAATGGCAAAGGTTTTTATGTCTAGACAACAAAGAGGCCAGGGTACTATAAAGTGGAGGTTTAAATGAAAAACGTGCTCTAGGGGTAAGTAGTCACAGGGAATTCACCCTCAAACCCACCAAGCATCAAGGGCTGGCTCCTCAGAGAACTGAGCCCACTCCTGTCACTTCCCTCATCCTTGTTCCCTGCCCAGACGGATGGCTTCATCTTGTGCTTCTGCCATCCTGCTGCCTTTCTCATCAACAGATTCAATAAATGAGTCTAACCAAAGTAAATCTGATGGAGGCCGGCTGGCCTGTCTCATATTAGTGCAGGAAATGCCACCGTCGATCATTGTTTGGATTTTTCCTGAGAGAGGCTGTAGGTTCAGGGGAGAGTCTGTCATTTTTTTTTTTTAAAGCACCTTCTGTTTTTCAAGGCAAGAAGGCAGATTTGTCTAAACCCAGATTGCCCTTGATATAATTTTTTTCTGGAGCCTAATGGGATAGGAACAAACAGGAGTATGTCAATAGCACATCACTCAAACAAAATGAGATTATAATAATAATGATCAAGAATGGAGTTTTCACTGCTGACGTTTATCAAGTGCTTATTAAGTGCCAGTCTGCATTTCTCATTACCTCCCTTAATCCTCACACCAGCTCTCACGTAGGTATTATTACTTCCATTTTCCAGAGGCTCAGGCGTACTGAGGAATTAACCCTAGACCACACAATTAGAAAGTGGTAGGGGAGTCGGCCGTTGTGTGCAGCATGTTAACCTGCCATTCGTAATGCCTGCATCCCATATCTGAGTGCATACTTTGAGTCCTGGCTGCTTATGGCTTCCAATCCAGTTTCCTATTAATGTGCCTGGAAAGCAGCGAATGACAGACCAAGCAATTAGGTTCCTGCCACCCAACAGGAGTCCTTCATGGAGTTCTCGGCTCCTGGCTAAAGCCTGGCTTAGCTTTGGCTATTATGGCCAATTAGGAATTGAGAAGGCAGATGGACTCTCTCTTTATTTTTCTGCCTCTCCCTCTTTCTTTCTGTCATTCTATATTTCAAATAAGTAAATAAATTAAAAAAAAATGGTAGAAGTGGGATTGAACTTGCTTCTCCACTGTAGTGGTTCTCAACTGAGGGTAGTTTTGCTTCCCAGGGGATATAGGGACATATCAACAGAAAATTCTTTAAAATTAACTTTTTATTACAGAGGAGTTTCAGATTTTACAGAGGGGTTGCAACAAAAGTAGACAGCTCCTGTATGCATATTTCACAGTCAGTTTGCCTCATTATTAACATCTCACACGTCAATAATTAGTACTCTATACTCATAATAATTAATGAAACAACAGCAATGTAGCATTATTAAATAATTCTTTACCTCCTTCAGATTGCCTTAGCTTTTATTTTGTGTGCCCTTTCTCTTTCGGGAGCCCTGGCACAATCCCACTCATCTTTCTCCTTGGGCTCTTCTTGGCCATGACAGTTTCTTAGACTTTCTTTAATGACCTTGACAACTCTGAGGAGTCCTGGTACATACATCTTGTAGAACTTCTCTCAAGTAGGCTTTGTCTGGTTGTTTTTCAAGATTGTACTGTGGTTGTTAGTTTTTTGGGAGCCCACAGAGATAAAGTGACATTCTTGTCCTATCACATCTAGAGTACATGCTATCAACTTGACTTGTCAATGTTGATGTAGACCTTGATCACCTTGTTGAGTCTGTGTCTGCCAGGTTTCTTTCTTTCTTTTTTAGATAAATAAAGCACGTTTATCTGTACACCTGGATTTTTGGAGCCCATTTCATGCTTACTGTAAATCTGCTTGTATACGGGAACTTAACTTTGTGCTGGCTTTTAAAATTATTTTGAGATAAAATATTTTGATTTTTGCATTATAGTCAAAGGTTTAATGTTCTGCTAAATAAAGAGTTCAACAAACAAAAAGCAAAAATATCACAGTTAAGCAGCAACATAGGCAAGGGCGATGAACAACAACTAAATGAAAAGATGTCAATTTCTACAATATAAAATTCAAGATAGTCACAGATCATCAAAATGATGGTAGTATATAACTCTAACAATTTTCCTGACAAAGATTCAAAATACAGTTTGACAAAACACTGTATTTTCATGAAAACTGATTCACATAGGCATTTCTTTATTTCTTTGTTTTGATTTTCAAAATTTTTAGCTCCAGATATAAGGGCACACATGCTGAATTTATCATTCTATATCCAGCTTATTTCACTCAACCATGATGTCCTCCAGTTGCAACTGTTTTGGTGCAAATGATAGAATTTCATTATTTTTCATAGCCAAATAAAATTCCATTGTGTATGTGTGTGTATTTATATGTGTGTGTGTGTGTGTGTGTGTATCACATTTTTCTTTATCCATTCACCTGATGATGGATACTTTGGCTGATTCCATATTTTGGAATTTGTTTCTAATCTAAACAAATCTCCATACTGGTTTTCACAGTTTCTCCAGAAATTTACGTTCCCACCAACAAGGTATAAGACTTTGCCTTTCTCCACATCCTTGCCAGCTTTTGTTACTCTCTGTCTTTTGGACAATAGCTCTTCTGACAGGGGTGAGGTGCTATTTTATTGTGGTTTTTATTTGCATTTGCCTGATGGTTAGTGATGTTAAGCATCTTTTTCATATAATTTGTTGGTTATTTGTATTGTTTCTTGTGACAACTGTCTTTTTGAGGTACTTTGCCCATTACTCAACTGGATTAGTTGTTTTGTTGTTGAGTTTTTTGAGTTGCTAATATTTTCTGGTATAGGTAATGACTTCTTGGATAAGACCCAACAAGCACAGGCAACAAAAGCAAAAACTAGACAAGTGAGATTATATCAAACTCAGAAGCTTCTGCACATCAAAGGAAACAATCAATAGAGTGAAGAAACATTCAACAGAAAGAGAAACATATTTTTAAGCTACCTGTCATGTTCAATTACTGAAAAGTTACTCTTTGCATCCACCAATTCCATACTGTACTTATTATTATTCCATACTGTACTAATTATTTATTTCATTTAAGACAGGGACATACGGGGTAGGGAAAGAAAGAAAGGGAGAAGAAGAGGGAGAGGTCTCCCATCTACTGGTTCAATCCTCAAATGTCCTCCATGGGCAGAACTGGATCAGGCTGAAGCCAAGTGCTGGGAACTCAGTCTGGTCTCCCATGTGGGTAGCAGGGACCTAAATGCTTGAACCATTACCTGCTGTCTCCAAAGTGTGCATTATGATGAAGTTAGAATCAGAAATGAGTCCCTCCAACCTGGCACGTGGGCATCCCAAGTGGCATCTTAACTGCTAGGCCAGATGCCTTCCCTCATACTGTATCTTTGGAAGGAAGTCACTAAGTGTAACCCACATTTAAGGAGTGGGAGTTATAAACCACCAACTTGAGGGCTATTATACTAATTATTTGGTCACTTATTTATATCAGTATGGAATTATGAATACTTATTTTACACACTGAGTGAAGATCTAACATTATTTCAATTACTTTCTTGTTCAAGCTATTCCTGCTCTGGTCCTTGGGAACTGTTTCACTCAATGCCTATGTCTCTTTAACTTACATCATCAGTTCTGTATGTTTATATTTTGATAACTTCCTTTCTTTTGACATTACTAATTGTACCAGGATCATATTGCATATTCCTTAATCAGTCATACAACCAGTTTTTTCACCCTGGAAACATTTCTGGTCATCATGACTTGAAAGAATGTGCAAATGGCATATAGTGGATAGAGGGCTGCAATGCCATGTCCAGGACAGCTCTCACAGACAAAAGTTACCCGGTTGAAAGTATCAACAATGCCAAAGTTGAGAAAGCCTGCTCTATTCTTAGAAGTTAGAAGGCATCATCTTCTCAATTAGTGCCAATTCTTCATGCAGTTTCTAAATGAAAATGTAGGAGAGGTAGGGGCACGATCTAAGGACACCACTCAATGGTCCATCCAAAGTGAAAATACAGGATAACAAAGTCAGAGATTCCTTTACATCTGTGAGAAATTTCCTTGTGGATATACTTGGCCTGAAGAAGGAAGTCTGATAAAATGAGGAAGAGTTTAAAAATAGAGTGCATAAGATAGTAGGAAGATGCAGGGAATCATGAATTTAGTATGTGCTAACTTAAAAATAAAAGTCAGTATCTCTGGGCCTATCTGTTACTTTTCCTCCTCCTCTTTTGTCAACCTTTATCACCATGCTGATCCTCCTTCCCCTCTTTATCACAGGAAATCATTCATGGTAAAAAGGCACAAGACTCCTTTCTGTAGGATATTTTGGAACTGATCATGGACAAATTATATGGCTATAAAAGCACAGAACACAGGAAGAGGAGCAGATCTGAGACTTGGTTATACATTCTCTCAATTTAAGTCCAGTTAGCTCAGAATGGGCAACAACTAATGCCTTGTTAGGTTGTGACAAGTTCTTGATACATTTTCATGTCAAATTTGTTTATAATTGAATTCCATATTATAATACTTTCAGCTAATAGAGCTTGTATATTGTCCTTTATCTGCATTCTTTTCTCTTTCTGGAATAGAGACTTTATCTTACTCTCACTTGGGACTATAGAACATGAAAATTCTTGCAAACAACGGAACGTAGAAGAAACCTATGAAGAAAGATAAAACTAAGTCATTCAGAGAAAGTGCTTATGAAGTATGCCAGGTCATAAGCATGTCCATAGCAGAACAAAACAGATTCAGAAAATTAACTTTCATTGAATGTGGATCCTCTTTATCCTACACCCTTATCCCAACACATGTAATTCACTATGGAGAGGTGCTTGTGTTCAGGGAAATACAGAAGATTTAGGTCTAAGTTTTTCTTCCCAGGTTAGTCATCGCCTGGTAATGGGACTCATGTCTAGTTATAATTTCTCTGAACTTTATAGATATTCATTCATAGAAGTAGCTACTTCAGAGTTTAAAAAAAGTGGAAAGAGTGAAGTCTTAGGGAAGAATTAGGGAGAAAACAGCAGAAGAAACTCTACACAAATTGGAGGGACACAGTGGACCAACAAGGAAGTCAAGGACATGCAAAACTCAGGACTCCAGCAGCTGATAGCCTCTTCACCAGCTTCAGAGAGTGAGGTGAGATCAGACTGCAGCAGCCCAAGCCACTGGTGAAAAAGCTGCAGGAAGAGCCTAGAGGGAATCCAGCTTGGAGCCCTGTAGGGGATATTATACCTGCCAAACTAGAGGAGAAAAAACAAAAGAGGGGCATGTTTCCTCTCTCCCTGATCACCCTGCAACGGCATCCTGTAACAAGCTGATACAGAGCAGGCACCATCTTGGACATCTATAACAGCTGCACCAGCTCACGTCTGTGCCCAGTACCAGCCAAGTGCAGACTTCTGAGTCTGGTGGGGAGAACAGACAGGGCTGGGTGCTTGTGACTATGGGAGGCTTGTGTGTTGGGACTGTGAAAAGACTGAGGCTGTGTGGGAAGACTCAGGGAGTGGCTGGGACTTTGGGCAGTCACTGTGGGAGGCTCCACATGATCAGGGCTCCTTGGTTACCTGGCAAGGGATGTTGCTGGGGAATCTCAGCTTTCACTGAGAACTGCACAGATCTGGTGTGTGTTCCTTGGGGCAGAGGGATGAACAATATGCCCACTGCGGGTAGCACCCAGGCACTGGTCTCCTTTGAGGAGAGGAGCTCAGCTGAGTCTATACCAACAGGAAAGAACAAAACTCCCCTTTGATTAAAAAAAAAAGAGAGAGAGAGAGATTTATCACACGAAATCTGGGTGTGTCACCTCAGACACACCCTTCACCCTGGAGCACTGATTGGAGCTCCTTGGTTACACCCACCACATACCTCTGGGTATTCCCTGAATGCAGACACTTCTCTAATCTATTCAGATATAATCCAAAGATAAAACCGCCATAGTAAAAAACCAATGAAACCAACCTGTATCTTCAAAAATGTCGAATAACAACCGTACCAATACAAGAAACAAGAATAAAGAAGACAACTTGATACCCCCAAAACCCACAACACTTCAATACTAGATTGTAAAGATGATGAGATTGAAGAAATGCTAGAAATGGAATTCAAAAAACTGATTGTAGAATTACTTAAAAGTAATCAGAAGCAAATACATGAACTAATGAAATACATACATGACATGAAAGAAAATTTCTCCCACAAAATTGAGAACTTAAAGAGAAATCAAAATGAAATCTTGGAAATGAAGAATTCAATAGAACAATTAAAAAATGCAGTGGAAAGCCTTAATAACAGAAGCAGAAGAAAGAATATCCAACTTAGAAGACAAAGAACAGGAAACTATACAGAAGAAACTGGAAAACTAAAAAACACTGTTGGTAATCTACAGGATCCTATCAAATGACCCAACATACAGGTTCTAGGAGTTTCTGAAGGTGTGTAAAGGGAGAAAGGATTAGAAGGCCTTTTAGTGAAATAATAACAGAAAATTTCCCTAATTTGAAGAAAGAAAGGGACATCTAAATACAGGAAGCACATAGAACTCCTAATAGATGTAACCAGAAAAGATCTTCACCATGAGACATTGCAATCAAACTCTCCACAGTAAAACATAAAGAAACGATTCTAAAATGTGCATGAGAGAAATGCCAGATTACTTTCAGAGGATCTCCAATTAAACTCACAGCAGACTTCTCATAAGAAACCCTGCAGGCTAGGAGAGAATGGGGAGATATATTTCAAGTCTTAAGAGAAAAGAACTGTCAACCCAGAATACTGTACCCTGCAAAGCTCTCAGTTATGAATGCAGGTGAAATGAAAGCCTTCCATGACAAACAGAAATTGAAAGTATTTGTCACAACCCATCCACCCCTGCATAAGATGCTTAGGGATGTGCTACACACATAAACACAGAAACATGGTCATCACTATGAAAGAAGGCAAAGGAAGGAAATGTCCCAGTAAAAGTACAAAGGAAATGCAAAGTAAAAACTAGAAATATTTATGGAAACTGGCAGGGCAAAGTTGTTACTTATCAATAGTCACCTTGAATATAAATGGCCCCAACTCTCCAGTTAAAATACATACACTAGCTGAATGGATTAAAAACAAAACTCATCTATTTCTGCCTACAAGAAACACATCTCATCAACAAAGATGCATATAGACTGAAAGAGAAAGGATGAAAAAAGATACTCCATACTAACAGAAACCAAAACAGAGCTAGTGTAGCCAACTTAATATTAGACAAAATAGACTTTAACACAAAAACTGTTAAAGAGACAAAGAAGGGCACTATGTAGTGATTAACAGATCAATTCAATAGGAAGATATAACTATTATAAATGTGCATGCACCTAATTCCAGGGCACCTGGCTATTTAAAACAAATGTTAAAGGATCTAAAGGGAGACATAAACTCAAATATAATAATAATAGGGGATTTCAATACCCCATTTTCAGCAATGGGCAGATCAACCAGACAGAAAATAAACAAAGAAACAGCAGAGTTAATTGACACTACAGACCAAATGGACCTAATAGGTGTCTACAGAACTTTTCATCCTTCAGGTGCAGAATACACATTCTCTGCAGTGCATGGAACTTTCTCTAGGACTGACCACATGCTAGGCCAAAAAGCAAATCTCAGCAGATTAAAAAAAAATCAAAATCATACCATGCATCTTCTCAGAGCACATTGCAATGAAGCTGGGAATCAGCAAGTCAGCAATCTCTGGAACATATGCAAACATATGGAGACTGAACAACATGCTCCTGAAAGAACAGTGGGTCATACAAGAAATCAAAAGACAAATCCAAAAATTTCTGGAAAGAAATGAAGATGACAACACATCAAAATTAGTAGGATACAGCAAAAGCAGTGTTGATAAAAGTTTATAGCAATAGGTGCCTACATCAAGAAATTGGAAAGGCACCAAATAAATGACCTATAAATGCATCTCAAGGATCTGGAAAAATAACAGTGAACCAAACCCAAAACTAGTGAGAGAAAAGAAATACTTAGAGAAGAAATCAACAAAATTGAAACAAAAAACAATACAAAAGATCAGCAAAACAAAGAGCTGGTTTTTTGAAGAAATAAAATTGACTTATCATTGGTCTAACTAACCATAAAGAGGAGAAGACACACATGGATAAAATTAGAGATGAAAAGGCGTTGGAGGGGCCGGGCCGCTGCCGGAGTCGCCGTGGCCGCCGCGTGACGTGGCACAGCCAGAGGTTTAGAGCCAGAGCCTGAGCTGTCGCGGCAGTCGCCAGGCAGATCCTTGCCCCACTAGTGCCTGTCCCGGAGCTTCGTCCGACGCGCCGGCCAGCGAGCCGCCCTCTTTCTTCCTCGGGTCTTTCTCGTCCAGTTTGCCAGGAGGGTGAAAGAAGGCCCAGGGGCTCCCCAAACCCCTCTTCTTCTGCCCATAGCAAGTGCCACTACCGCCATGGGCCTCACTATCTCCTCTCTCTTCTCCCGCCTCTTAGGCAAAAAGCAGATGCGCATCTTGATGGTTGGATTGGATGCTGCGGGCAAGACGACCATTCTGTATAAACTGAAGTTAGGGGAGATAGTCACCACCATTCCTACCATTGGTTTTAATGTGGAAACAGTAGAATATAAGAACATTTGTTTCACAGTATGGGATGTTGGTGGTCAAGATAAAATTAGGCCTCTCTGGAGGCATTACTTCCAGAATACCCAGGGTCTTATTTTTGTGGTAGATAGCAATGACCGTGAAAGAATTCAGGAAGGAGCAGAAGAGCTGCGGAAAATCCTTCAGGAAGACCAGCTTCAGGATGCAGTACTACTGCTTTTTGCGAACAAACAGGATTTGCCAAATGCTATGGCCATCAGTGAAATGACAGCTAAATTAGGTCTTCAGTCTCTTCGTAACAGAACACGGTATGTTCAGGCCACTTGTGCTACA
Organism: Oryctolagus cuniculus; assembly: GCF_964237555.1. Lineage (NCBI taxonomy): Eukaryota > Metazoa > Chordata > Mammalia > Lagomorpha > Leporidae > Oryctolagus > Oryctolagus cuniculus. The sequence continues at coordinate 80,848,875 of NC_091441.1, forward strand.
CAAGGAACTGGTCTGTATGAGGGACTTGACTGGCTGTCAAATGAGCTTTCAAAACGTTAAACTGGATACTCTAACCACAGACGTGTTTGATAGAATTGGTCTAGGCTTGTTACAACACAATTAGTTTGCATCTTGGTTATTAAACAGTATCTGGGACTGGTTTGGGCAGAATAATTCAGCGTTTAAACATATTTTGTTGCCAATTATTGTTTACCAAGTATAATGTTGCTATTGAGCAATATGCTTGGATTTAAAGAAATTCTCCTTGGGGAAAAAGTGTCCTCTTTTAATTTTACTTCCCTTAAGTCTAAATGCCTGGACATAGCTATTGTGACACCTTTAAATAAATCCGTTTTGAATGTTTCAGCCCACAACAAATAATGTTTTAAAGTTATCTCCTTGTTACTTTATTGATACCTTTATCATTCCTGGGACAGTCTGCTGATTTAAAAATGTAGCATTCCATTTGTATTTATTTCTATCCCTTGCCAAAAAGATTTTCTAATACTGCTTGTACCAGCCAGGGAAATGCTCCCAAACCACTATTCAGCTCTCTTGCACTGAAGAACTTATTTTTCCCCATTTTTGACTCCTGGCTTCCATTAGCCAAACTTACCTTGGTGTGGTTTGGATTTGATAGCTAATTAGTTCTGTGCTGGTTGCAAAGAGTTCATAGTGAGATTTTTTTTTTTTTTTTATACTCAGCAGATTGTCTTTCTTTCTATTGTATCTTTTTTATGTTGCATGTTGCTTTTGGTATCAGTCTGACTCTTTGCCCAGGATATGATAGTTCTGCTGATGTTTTATTGTTTATTGGTGAACATAGTTTCATTAAGAGTTTTTGGAAAATTCATCAGACTCAATGAATAAGTTTTCTTCATAACCCATTTGGAATTATTCCTAATAAAATGATAAAATAGAAAAAAAATTAGAGATGAAAAAAAATGTAACAGACACCACAGAAATAAAAAGAATCATCAATCATCAGAAAATACTGCAAAGAGCTGTATGCCAATAAATTGTGAAAACTAGAAGAAATGGATAGATCCCTAACACATACAACCTACCTAAATTGAGCCCTGAAGACACAAACAACCTAAGCAGACCCATTAACAAGACATACATTGAATCAGTAATAAAGAGCCTTCCAAAAAAGAAAAGCTTGAGACTGGAAAGCTTCACGTTTGAATTCTACCAGACATTTAAAAAGAATTAATTTCAATTCTTTTCAAGTTTTTGAAGACAATTGAAAGGGAAGGAATCCTCCCAAATTCATTCTATGAAGCCAACATCACTTTAATTCCTAAAGTTGAAAAAGACTCAAGAGAGAAAAAGGACTACAGACCAATTTCCCTGATGAACATAAATGCAAAAATCCTCAACAAAATTCTACTCAATTGAATCTAACAACACATCAGAAAGATCATTCATTTGGACTAAGTGGGGTTTATCACTGATATGCAGGGATAGTTCAACATTCACATATCAATCAATCTGATACATTACATGAACAAATTGCTGAACAAAAACCATATGATTATCTCAATAGATGCAGAGAAACAATTTGATAAAATACAACACTGTGGGGCCAGCGCTGTGGCATAGCAGGAAAAGCTGCCACCTGAGGTGCCAGCATCTCATAGGAGCACCATTTCAAGTCCTGGATGCTCCACTTTTGATCCAGCTCTCTGCTATGGCCTGGGAAAGCAGTAGAAGATGGCCCAGGTCCTTCGGCCTCTTCACCTACAAGGGAGACCCAGAAGAAACTCCTGGCTCCTGGCTTAAGATTGGAGCAGCTCTGGCCATTGTGGCCAATTGGGGAGTGAACCAGCAGATGGAAGACCTCTCTCTCTCTCCCTCTCCCTCTCTCTCTGCCTCTCCTTCTCTCTGTGTAACTATGACTTTGAAATAAATAAATAAATCTTAAAAAATACAACACTGTTTCATGATGAAAACTCTAAGCAAATTGGGTATAGAAGGAACATTCCTCAATACAATCAAGGCAATTCATGATAAACTCACAATCAGCATCATACTTAATGGGGGAAAATTGGAAACATTTCCACTGAGATTCAGAATCATATAAGGATGCCCACTCTCACCACTGCTATTCAATATAGTCATGGATATTTTAGCCAGAGCCATTAGGCAAGAAAAAGAAATCAAAGGGACTCAAATTGGGAAAGAGTAAGTCAAACTATCCCTATTTTCAGGTGAAATGATTCTATATATAGGTGATCCAAAAGATTCCACCAATAGACTATTGGAACTCATAGGAGAGTTTGGTAGAGTAGCAGGATATAAAATCAATACACAAAAATCAACAGGCTTTGTATACACAGGCAATGCCTTGGCTGACAAAAAACTTACAGGATCAATCTCATTCACAATAGCTAAAAAAAATCAAATGTCTTGGGATAAATTTAACAAGGGATGTCAAAGATCTCTATGATGAGAATTGCAAAACGTTAAAGAAAGAAATAGAGGAAGATAAAAAAATGGAAAACTCTTCCATGTTCGTGGATTGGAATAATCAATATCATAAAAATGTCCACTCTTCCAAAGCAATATATAGATTCAATGTCTTACCAATCAAAATACCAAGGACATTCTTCTCAGATATAGAAACAATTATGTTGAAATTCATATGGAAACACAGTAGATCTCGAATAGCTAAATCAATCTCATATAACAAAAACAAAGTCACAGGCTTCACAATAGCAGATTTCAAGAAATACTACAAGGCAGTTATAATGAAAACAGCATGGTATTGGTACAAAAATAGATGGATAGACCAATAGAACAGATTAGAAAATCCAGAAATCAATCCAAGCATCTATAACCAACTTATATTTGACCAAGGAGTTAAAACCAATCTCTGGAGCAAGGACAGTCTTTTTCACAAATGGTGCTGGGAAAACTGGATTTCCACATGCAGAAGTATGAAGCAGGACCCCCGCCTTATACCTTATACAAAATCCACTCAACATGGATTAAAGACCTAGTTCTATGAGGTAATACCATCAAATTATTAGAGAACATTGGGGAAACCCTGCAAAGAGTTCTTGCAAAAGACACCAGAGGCACAGGCAATCAAAGCCAAAAATAACAAATGAGATTACATCAAATTGAGAAGCTTGTATACTACAAAGGAAACACTCAGGAAAGTAAAGAAGCAACCAACAGAATGGGAGAAATAATTTGCAAATTTTGCAACTGATAAAGGATTAATAACCAGAATATATAAACAGATCAAGAAACTGTACCAACAAAACAATCTAGTAAAGAAATGGGCAAAGGATTTAAACAGACATTTCTCAAAATAGGAAATCCAAATGGCCAACAAGCACATGAAAAATGTTCAGGATTACTAGCCATCAGGTAAATGCAAATCAAAATCACAATGAGGTTTCACCTCAACCCAGTCAGAATAGCTTTCATGCAGAAATCAACAACAAATACTGGTGAGGATGTGGGGAAAAAGGTAGGTACCCTAATGCACTCTTGGTGGGAATGTAAACTAGTAAAAACATTAGGGAAGACGGTATGGAAATTTCTCAGAAATCTGAATATAGACCTACCATATGATCCAGCCATCCCACTTCCGAGAGTTTTCCCAAAGGAAATTAAATTAGCAAATGAAAGAGTTATCTGCACTCTTATGTTTATTGCAGCTCAATACACATTTGCTAAGGCTAAACACCCATCAACTGAAGACTAGATACAGAAATTATGAGATATGTACTTTATGGAATACTACACATCAAAAAAAAAAAAAAGAAACGAAATCCAGTCATTTGAAACAAAATGGATGAATTTGGAAAACATCACACTTAGTGAAATAAGCCAGTCCCAAAGGGACAAATACTATATGTTCTCCCTGATCTGTGATAACTAATAGAGCACCTAAAAGGAAACCTGTAGAAATGAAATTGACACTTTGAGAAACAATGACCTGAACAGCCCTTGTCTTGACTGTTGAGGAACAATTTTTTTCCCTCTGCTTCATATTTTGTTGCACTCTTAACAAAACTTAACATAGAGTTAACCATACGTGAATAGAGTTCATTGAAAATAGATTTCAGTAAAAAATAAGAGTGGGAATAAGGGAGGGAGGAGAAAGTTTATAACTGTAAAGCTGTATAGTTCTGCATACATTCCTACAGACTTACTTCTAAGGGTACAGTACAAAAAACTTGCCATGGGACCCAAGTCCCAATTTTCTGGGTGTTAAAAATGCCATCTTAAGTGTTAAAGTGACTATATGAAGTGTTAAAATGATAATATAGATAGAATTAAATGTTAAAGGGATCATATAAATAAGATCAAGTGTTTGGTAAGAATAATAGATAGAATTAAAAAGGAGACAATGTTCCAACATGGGAAGCAATCCACACAGCAGATTCATAGAATAACAATTGCTTTAAACAGCACTGTGCTCTCAAAATCAGCCCTTAAGGCATTCTGGACTGTCTGAAAAGCCCATGAGAGCATTTCAGGCATAGAAAGCCAAGACACTGTGGCAAAAAAAATGTCTGACATGAAGGATCTCTGTGAGAGACACCAGTGGAAAGAAATGGCCATCAAAGAAGGATGCACTTTTTTCTGAAGGGAGGAGAAAACTTCAACTTTACTTATGGCCTTGTCTAAATACTGATGGAGATCATGGATTCAAAAGGCTTCCATAGCCTTGGCAGTTCATGTTAAGAGCCTTGGGTGATCACTGACATCATATATAAGAGTGTTGATTGTTAAATTAACAACAGAATTCACTGTGCACTTACTTTCGATGTAGGACTTCTGTCATCAATGAATTGTAATATGAGAATTAGCTGTAAAACTTGTTCTCAGTTTTTTCTGTGTGTGTGTGTGTATGTGTGTGCCAACTGTTAAAATCTTTACTTAGTATAGAGTTGGTCTTCTGTGTATAAAGTTAATTGAAAATGAATCTTAATGGAGAATGGGACTGGGAATGGGAGAGGGAGGAAGAGGCGGGGTGGGAGTGGGGGTGGGAGGGTGGATGTGGTTGGAAGAATCACTATATTCATAAAATTGTACTTATGAAATTTGTACTTATTAAATAGAAGGTTTCTTTGGAAAACACCTGTCCTGTTATTTGATTCAATAAATGGAGCTGCAAGTATGAGTTCAATGGACACCTGTTCCTCATTGAGAAAACATTTTAAACCTGAGATGTACATTAAAGTGTTTCATTTCTTTAAATGCAGAGAAATTCATAAAAATATTTACATGTTGCAATAAAGTAAAATCTTAGCTTGGCAAAAAAGTAGCTAGTTCATAGGGTTGTAAAGATTCAATGAAATGCTGATTCAATTAAAGTACTTCTTACAGTTCTACATATTATAGGCATTTCATATATCATGTGAATTAGACATTTTCTCTACACACTCAAATTTACAGATTTGTGACTAATAGAGAAATACATTTCTGAAAAAAAGTGAAGCTCAGACAAATTAGTTTACTGCTATTGATCTTGGTTTCTTTTTTTTATTTTTTATTTAGTAAATATAAATTTTCAAAGTACAGTTAATGGATTACAATGGCTTCCCCCCATTGGTGATAGGGAGAAGGTGATCTTCAAATTCCAGAGTCTCTAAAATCCCCAAATTCCTCAATTCCATTAAATATGCACTAAAATAATGACAGTAAGAAACTTGTGATGTATTGATATATATATACATATATATAATTACTTTGCTATCATTTGCTGAAGAGATGTCCACAGATTTCAGCCATCTTCATAGCCCTCCAAAGAGTACACACAATTTGTAGCCCAAATTTTCTCCTCATCCCCTTCTTGTAATTAACTTGTTGCTCTCCCACATTTGGGAAACTTGAGGCTGCGGCTCTGGCAAGGGACAAATAAGGGCAGAGTCAGGAGGCACAGTGGAAGAGTGTGTGTGTGTGTCGTAAAATAAGGAGCTGACTCACGGTTATGGAGACTGCCAAGTCCCCAGGTCTGCAGTCAGCAGAACCTTCAGTGTTGCCCCAGTCTGGAAGCCAATGAATTCCGAGCCTGGAAAGAGTTGATATTTCATTTCAGCTCCTAAGACAGAAAAATAATAAATGTTTCCACTCCAAGGCAGTTAGCAGGAGGAATTCTCTTTTACTTGGGGGAGGCTCAGACTTTTTGTTCCATTCAGACCTTAAATGTGGCCCACTACATACATTACAAAGGGCAATCTGCTTTACTCAGTCTACCAATTTTAGCAATTTAAAAGTTAAACTCACCCAGAAATCCTCTCACTGACATACCTAGGATGTTTAACCCAGTGTCTGGGAACTCCATGATGCAGTCAAAATGACATTTAAATTTTAATTAATAAATAAAAATTGTATCTGCTTATGGCATATAACAACATGATGTATATATGCATATATTAACAAAACATTATATATACATATACACATATATATGTATAAAACAACATGATACTGTATACCAAAAAGTCAAGCTACTTAACATATGAACTCCCTCACTTATTTACCTTTTTTGTGTAAGAACACTTGCAATCTCCCTTGGCAATTTTCAATATGATAGATTGCTACTAACTGTAATCATCTTAATGCATAATAGATCTCTGATTTATTCCTCCTGCCTAGGTGAAACTTTGTGTCATTTGACCAACATCTCTCCATTACCCCCATTCCCATCCTCTGGTAATCATCATTTTATTCTCTGTGTCTGTGGATTTGAGTTGTTTAGATTCTACAAGTGAGTGAGCTCATGTATCATTTGTTTTACTATGTCTGGCCTATTTCAGTTAACATCATATCCTCTACCTTCATCATTGTTATCAGAAATGACAGGATTTCCTTCTTTTGAAGGCTGAATTGAACTCCACTGTATATAAGTGCTACCTGTTCTTTGCCCATTCATCTACTGATCAACACTTAGGCTAATTCTATGTTTTGGCTGTTATAAATAATGCTGCAATGCACAGGGGGAGTTCAGATATATCTTTGATATACTGATTTCATTTCTCTTGGGCATATGGGCAATAGTATGATTGCTGGATCCCATGGTACTTCTGTTTTTAATAATTTGAGGAAATGCAATACTGTATTGCATAATGGTTGTACTAATTTTCATTCCCACCAACAGTGTACAAAGTACACTTTTCTCCAAATCCTTCCAACACTTGTTTCTATCCTCTTTTTCATAATAGCCATTCTAAGAGTTATAAGATGATCTGTCAATGTGGCATTAGTATGTATTTCCCTAATGATTAGTGATGTGAAGCATTTTTACATATACCTGTCAGTCATTTGTTTTTTTTTTTACATTTTTTTAACTTTTATTTAATGAATATAAATTTCCAAAGTACAGCTTATGGATTACAATGGCTTCCCCCCCATATCGTCTCTCCCACCCGCATCCCTCCCCTTTCCCACTCCCTCTCCCCTTCCATTCACATGAGGATTCATTTTCGATTCTCTTTATATACAGAAGATCAGTTTAGCATATATTAAGTAAAGATTTCAACAGTTTGCTCCCACACAAACATAAAGTGAAAAATAATAGATGATTTTTTAAATGATGCTGAAATCAGATCAGACCTATTGTCATGTTTAATCCCAGTGAGAGTCAAGTTGGGAATTGATAATTTCTTCTTTTTTTTTTTTTTACAGAAGATCAGTTTAGTATACATTAAGTAAAGATTTCAACAGTTTGCACCCCCATAGAAACACAAAGCGAAATATACTGTTTGAGTACTCATTATAGCATTAAGTCTCAATGTACAGCACATTAAGGACAGAGATCCTACATGAGGAGTAAGTGCACAGTGACTCCTGTTGTTAACTTTACAAATTGCCTGTTAGTCATTTGTATGTCTTCTTTTCAGAAATGCCTATTAAGGCCATTGGCCCATTTTTAAATTGGGAGATTTAATTTTTTCCTATTGAGTTATTTGAATTCCTTAGATACTGAATGGTAACCCCTTATCAGGGGTGCAGTTTGCACACATATTCTCCCTATCCAAGAGCTGTCTCTTCACTCTGTTGACTATTTCTTTTCTGTGTGAAGAGCCTTATTAACTTGATATAATCTCATTTGCCAGTTTTGGCAGATACACTTAACCATCACTCTTCACATAGGATGGCAAGCTGTTGAAGGATTTTGAGCCATGAAATGGCATAATCTGCTTTACATGTTAACCATACCACTCTGACTGGTGTGCCAAGGAAGAAACAAAGAAACCATTTAGGAACTATTGCAATATTTCAGAAAAGGAATAATGGTGATTTGGACAAAGCTGTGGCAGTGGAGACAACGAGGAATGATCAGATTCTGCCTGTTATTCTGAAAGTAGCACTGATGGTGTTTTCTGATTACAGGGTTAAGTGCAGGAGACAAAATCACCCTAAAGTGGACTCTCAGACTTTGTTCTCAGTGACTTAAAAGATCAAGCTGTCCCTAACCCAACTGAGATAAGAAAAATGATATGGAAAGCTGATTTGCAGGAAATTTAGGAATTCTGTTTTAGGTGGGTTATCATTAGACAACACACATGGCAAAGTAGAACAAGTAGCTGTATAAACTTGTGGTCTATACAACATTCCTTTAAACTTCTAAAACTGAAAACCTTATAATCTCTTCTTTTTATGAAGTTTGCCTGCCTCAGGTATTTTTTTTTTATTTTTTTGACAGGCAGAGTGGACAGTGAGAGAGAGAGAGAAAGGTCTTCCTTTGCCGTTGGTTCACCCTCCAATGGCCGTCACAGCCAGTGCGCTGTGGCTGGCACACTGCGCTGATCCGATGGCAGGAGCCAGGCTTATCCTGGTCTCCCATGGGGTGCAGGGCCCAAGTACTTGGGCCATCCTCCACTGCACTCCCTGGCCACAGCAGAGAGCTGGCCTGGAAGAAGGGCAATCGGGACAGAATCCGGCGCCCTGACCGGGACTAGAACCTGGTGTGCCGGCGCCACTAGGCGGAGGATTAGCCTAGTGAGCCGCGGCGCCGGCTGCTTCAGGTGTTTTGTAATAGTAAAGTAAGACAGACTAATATGAGGGTACTTATGAAAACTCATGAAAATGAAATTAAAAGATAAGTTTGATGCAAAAATCCTGGAATTCATCCATATAAGGGGCCTTCTAAAAGTTCATGGAAAATGTGTATTATGAGACTACGATGCATGCATTGTACACCAATCCATCATTGTCATTGTGGAGACAAACTGAATCTCTAACAAAGTCCTACTCTTCCACTGTGCCTCCTGACTCTGCCCTTATTTGTCCCTTGCCAGAGCCGCAGCCTCAAGTTTCCCAAATGTGGGAGAGCAACAAGTTAATTACAAGAAGGGGATGAGGAGAAAATTTGGGCTACAAATTGTGTGTACTCTTTGGAGGGCTATGAAGATGGCTGAAATCTGTGGACATCTCTTCAGCAAATAATAGTAAAGTAATCATATATACATCTATATATCTATATCTCAATACATCACAAGTTTCTTACTTTCATTATTTTAGTGCATATTTAATGGAATTGAGGAATTTGGGGATTTTAGAGCTCCTTATCTTACACACACATACACACACACAGTTTTGTTTGGAGAACCTTGAATAACACAGAAAGGAAAATCTGATGTGCTTATAATGATCCATGGTATATAAGGGTCCGTGTCTTCAGGTCTCATTAATTCCTGCTTCCTGCATTAGTCCAGGGGACTGCAAACTATGCATTCTTATTATGTAAATACAGTTTGCTTGGAACACAGCCTCACCTATTTATCGATGTTCTGTCTGTGGCTGTTTTTATACCATAATGTCAGATTGAATGACTGCAGTAGTGACTAAGAATAGGAACTTCAATGCTGAAAACTCTACTATCCGGTCCTTTACAGAAAAAGCTTGCTAACCCCTGCTCAAGACTCACACTGGCCTCCTTGAAGTTCTATGTGTCCTTCGAGTCTAGTACCTGCCCACTTCAGGGCTTTTGCACTTGCTGTATCCTTGACCTAAATTGTTCTTCCTTCAGATATCTGCACAATTGATGCCCACATCTCCTTCACATCTCTGGTCAAAAGCTACCATTTCAAAGAAGCCTTTCCATCCTGAGTGTCATGAATCTTTTCCTACTGTTTGTCTCCGTATTGCTTAGCACCAGCTCCTTGCTATACATTACAGTTATTTGTCTAGCTTCTGTTTTTCCCTACTTGATATCAACTCCTCTCCTGAGCTTACGCTTTTTGTTTGGTTTGTTCATAGTTGAATCATGATTGCCTAGACTAGTGGCCAGCATGGAATATTTTCCATAGCAATGCTAGGTGAGTGAGAAGAAGCCATCAGGATCTTTATCTAAGCTGTTGAACTGCGCCTCTGGAATAAGATTCCATACACTGAACTGCATGGGTCAGACATTCACTCAAGTTTTAGACTCATTTCTAGCCCACGTCAGTGTCTTTCAGCAAAAGCCACATTGAATGAAGCAGCAGTGTGAACAAAAATAGAATAGAAAGATATTCCATTTCCTCAAAGAACACAAAAAAGGCATTACAATTTTTATTTTAATCTTTTTTTTGGACATTTCCCCACTCAAATGAGTGTGTGCCATCCCTTTCTGGCTGCCGTGGCTCACTGACTTTCCCCTGAAATGACTGCATTTGCTTTTCCTGAACTTACTATTGCCTGATCCCCTTCTGTTTGTCTGGAACATCTCAACTGTAATCCTTTAATTCCAATTAGCAAATAGGACCAAAAAGAATGGAAAAGAGAGATAAACCTTAAGCACAGAGGCTGTGGACAAAAGTAACTTCTCAGGAGGAAGAGAAATGTGTCTTTGATTAAACAGCTCCTGGCAGTCTGCTGGGCCACCTGGCATAACCGTGACTCTTCAATGAAGCAGACATTCGTTCCTTTGCATCTGTGGAGGAATAGAAGGACTGGGCAAAGCTGATGACCTTCCTCTGAAAACTTCTATCACAGTCTTGCTTAACTATCTACACACTACTGAGAACCAAACTAGTTTTGTAGCTTTTGACTGCATGCAGTGGGTAACCCTACATGGAGATACAAAATATAGACTACATATATAATATATATGATTTTATATATGAATTCTATATATTCCAAAATATTTATCAGATTGTGTGATGAATCAACACCAGTGGAAAATAAATTCCTGACTCCCTTGTACTTTATTTAGTCCTAATGATCTATATGGTAAGAAATTTGAGTCAAATTGGTTTATGCAAACAGGAAGTTCATCAGCTCACGTAACTAAAATGTCCATGGGATGACTCCAAGAATAGTGGCATTCAGAGGCTCCAACTGAGTAAAGTATGGCCTTGGTTTCTTCAGCATCTAATAGGGAGACTAACAAGAGTCCAGGTAACAAATGCTGTAGGTGTCCCATTCATTTCCCCTTTCAGACTTGTTTCAGTGCAACAGGCCTTGACTTTCAAACCTTAGCATCTACATCCCTTGTCCTGACAGAGGTCAGTCTTTGTGATTGAAACATACCAGAGACTAAGGATAGCCCTCTCTCAAGGGCTAATGGGAAGTGGTTTACATCCCACATTGGCTCTCAGAGGTCCCCAGCAGGAATTCAGTTCCAGTTCTCATCCTTTCTAACTTGCCAGATAACACACGTTTTTCAAACTGCTCTTTCTTCTCCCTTCCTGACCAGTATTTCATGGCATCAGTTCTCCAATAAACCGTTTACACTCGATTCGTTTTCTCTAGGTTTACCTCTGGATGAATCTTCTTCAATTAACATGTCACAAATCCAACCCCTATTGGAGAAGTTGGAACACTTCTTCATCTCTGCACCAGTCACTGCAAAACAGTGTGAACAGTGGTGGGATCTAGAGCACATTGTCTGCCCACATGACAAGGGTGTAGCCCAAGTGCAAGCATGTGGACCAAGGGTGGGGATGATGGTGGTTCCTGATGGATATTAAGGGCAATAGATCATAAACAGCCCAGGAAACAAACCCAACAGAGCTCACTGTCGCTTGTGTCTGCCACATTTCCATCAGGCAACTGTATGTGCTTTTTCACATTTTGGGATCTACTTGTGTGTCTAATGTCCACACAGACCTTGTGGGGTGCAGATGTGTTAGAGCAGTGGTCACCCAATTGTGGCCTGTGGACCAAATCCAGCTGCTGAAAATTTTTTGTGGATAGATTTTTGTGGTAATCTGGCTGTACTCCTTTGTTTACATACAGTCTGTTTTCATGTTCTAACGTTGAATATCAGTAGTTATACCACAGGCCTTATGCCTCACAAAGCCTAAAATATTTTCCATGTGGTCCACTATAAAATTTCTTTGCCAACTCCTGAGCTAGATAATAGCGCTTGCTTTCCAGAAGCTGCAGCCCAGGTTCCAAGGCAACACACAAAGAATTTTTTCCTTTGTTCTTCACTTCCCTTTTCAGTCGCTTAGTATCTACGTCCAGGTGAGAAGGAGCACCTGAGAAAATGATGATTTATTTCTACAGATTGAACTTGTCAGACTTCTTTAAGAACTCTGCATTAAATCATACAACCCTCAATAATTCTTTTGGGTAACTCAGCACCTTTGGTACTGCTAATGGAATATACTTAATACAAAATACAACTCAAATTTTTATAGCATAAATTCCTGTAAATACAGGTGTCATAAGTATGGTTAATTCAGTGAAAATGTCCCTATTTAGCTAAATGGAATGAATTACTGAAAGATGAATGATGGTAAGCTGTGAAGCTGAAGTATGCAAGTGTGCAACTTGTCTTACTTGAATGTTGGGTGTATTTCCCTGTCTATGATGCTGTATGTGGCTTAGGGTCATTGACTTCCAGCTGCTTCATCTCTGAGATGTTCAAAGTTTTATCCTAGTTTTTTTTTTTTTTTTTTGACAGGCAAAGTTAGACAGTGAGAGAGAGACAGAGAGAAAGGTCTTCCTTTTTCCATTGGTTCACCCCCAAAGTGGCCGCTACGGGCCAGCGCATTGTGGCTGGCGCACTGCGCCGATTCGAAGCCAGGAGCCAGGTGCCTCCTCCTGGTCTCCCAAGAGGGTGCAGGGCCCAAGGACCTGGGCCATCCTCCACTCCCAGGCCACAGCAGAGAGCTGGACTAGTTCTTATCATGTGGTCCTCAGATTACTCTCCATGCTCAGTGTCCTTGTCTCCAGACTTATTTTTCAGCCCAAGCTCAGCCCCTTTGGATTTTTCCTATAGGGTTTGTTGCTGGAGAACCACAAGAGATACAGAATTGCTTATTTCTATTGCTTACTCCCATATCTTTAAGATTACTAACTAGCAGAGTCTGAAGAGTCTGAAATGGAATAGGCAGGATATTGATTCCGTCTATTCCTCTAAAACCAACCATGAAGGAGTTCTCCCTTCCCATCACCAGGATTTATTGCAGGCAGAGCAGACAGAATAAGCAGCCCCTGCCTTATCTCTTCTCTCTTCTCATCCAAATTCTCTTCTCTGTCTTAAGATTAATGAATCTTTTCTTGAATTGGGGGGAAGAAAGAAAACACTTTCTCTTGTGCAGTGTTTGCTTTAGGGGCTAAGGCTGTCATCATTGTTTAGCAGTGGACTGTTTCTTCTGTAATGGGTGTTTATCCATTTGGCTGTCAAAGACTGAGGGTCAGCAGCTGTTGGGTTTGAAGAACATGCCAGACCTAATACCAAGTTCTTTATAAATGCTATCTACAAATGCTCTCATATCTCTGTAGGAAAAGTGTGCTCATAATCCCCATTGTTAAGGGGAAGGAATTTGAGGAGATTGAGGTAGGTCATTTAAAGAAGAATGCACAGCCTCTATTTGACAAATACAAGGCTCAGTCTCAAGTGTCTGACTTTCCAATGAATGTCCTTAATAATTACCAAATGGCATTGTCTCCTCAAGAAAGTAATAACCCATCTTTCTTTCTCTTCCCCCTCTGTGGGGAGCAAACCGGACTAGACTGAGTTACTGGAATTAAGACTTATTCTATGCATCTGCTCTCCCACAATATGGCGCTGGGAGAGAAGTAAACAGCTTCCGCACAGCTGCCTCCAGTTCAACCAATAAACTGTAGGACTTGCTCCTGATTGGAGAGCAGCATACTCGGCGTGTGGGCAGCCGAGTTAGGATTGGCGGAGGAGGACTATAAAGGAGGAGAGAGACGGCATGCACCAGGAACATCTAAGGGGAACATCTAGCTGAAGGAACACCTGTGCAGCCCCCCGAGAAAGCCGGCCGGCGGTGTGCCGCTCCCCTGCGGAAGTGGGGAAAGTGGCCAGGGGGAACTGCCCTTCCACGGAGGTGGAAGGGACAGTAGCCAACCCGGGAAGAACCAGCAGCAAACCCAGGGAGGGCCGAGCAGACGAAAAGAACAGCGCAGGGTCCTGTGTCGTTCCTCCACGAAGAGGGGGAGCGACACCCTCTCTCTCCCTTTTCTTCTCTCTCTCCCTCTCCTTCTCTCCCTCACTTCCTCTCTTTATTATAGAAGTATGGATTTGCAAAGAGTCCTTGGTGTTTTTAATAAAACCTGGCAAATGGCTCTCCCGGATATGAGAACAGTATCTGTTACTGCTAATCATATTGTGTTCATATATGTCTGCCCCTAAAATGGTCAGCTCCTTAGTGTCAAAGTATAATTTCTCTCTATGTCCCCAGCGCCTGGCATTCAGTAGTGAGGTGCTACCCAAATGTTGTATGACTCAAGAAATCAAGAATTGACAGGAAGAGGCACCACCACCTTTTGAAACCTTATGTTTCAACAGTACTCACTCTTAAAACATACTTTTAGCCATATTAATGCATTTGTTTAAAATGCCAATAAAGTCCATAATTTTATGCTATGAATGTCAGTGATTTTCAAATACTTCATCCTTCCATCTATGTACCTGTTCATCCAACTTGTAGCAAATGCCTGTTATCTACCAAGGCAGTTCCGAAGGTTTGTTGAAAACAGAATTAAAAGATAAGTATATTTTGATGCAAAAATATTTGAAACCCATGCATAGTTTTTTCTTACTGCCCTTTTCCCACAAACTTTTGAAAGTGTCCTCATATATGGTTCTGGGAGAAGATTTCCTTGAGGGAAATAAGAATGTAACAGTGGTTTCCCTACTTACTAGTTGGTGAATTCTTTATTTAGTGGGGGGCTGAACTTGCAATTATGAAATAAATTGGAAGTATGTCATAGCAAAAATTGAAAGAAAAATTAGAAAGGAAGGAAGAGGGTGGGTGAGAGCAAGAGAAGGAGGGAAAGTAGGATGGGAAGTGTCATTATACTCTTAAATCTGCACATATGAGATAGATGAAATTTGTTCTCGTTAAATAAAAAGTTATTAAAAAAAGAACATAATATGTCCTCTAGTCTTATGAATGATGATGATCATCAAAATGCAAGCATTTCTTTTTTTTTTTTTTCTTGATAGGCAGAGTTAGACAGTGAGAGAGAGAAACAGGGAGAAAAGTCTTCCTTCCATTGGTTCACCACCCAAACGGCTGCTATGGCCAGCGTGCTGCTCCAATCCAAAGCCAGGAGCCAGGTGCTTCCTCCTGGTCTCCCATGCGGGTGCAGGGCCCAAGCACTTGGGCCATCCTCCACTGCCTTCCCGGGCCACAGCAGAGAGCTGGACTGGAAGAGGAGCAACCGGGACAGAATTCGTTGCTCTGACCAGGGGGACTAGAACCTGGGGTGCCGGTGCTGCAGGCAGAGAATTAGCCTAGTGAGCCATGGCGGCCAATGCAAGCATTTCTTGAGGGCTCACTTTGTGTTTGATACTGCACTAGCTGATTTTTGAAGGTTGTTTAATTTAATGACCTCAACAATCCTATAGCATAGTTTGGTATTAGTTTCGACAGAGAGAAAGAAACATGTGCTCTTGGAGATGTTAAGTGGTTTACCCAAGGTCATCCAACTAGCAAGGAGTGAAGAGAGGATTCTAGTCCAGGTCTTTCTGATGCCCACAGTTAGCACTTTATCTATTGTGTAATGTTTCACTTCTGTCTCTGCAGAATCATCCCTTAGGGGAAGTCATCTTTTGATGAAGTTTCGCATCCTGAAAAACTAAATTAGGACTCTAGATAGGGTCCTCACTCTGACTTATTCAATTCCATTCTTTCTTGAACTGTGTAAGAGCAAGAACTGCTAGCATGATAGTTTCTCTGCAAGCTTATTATTCAATGTAGCACTCATATATGCTGGAGACTATTTAACCACTGAACGTCTTTACTGCTGTGGATTTATGCCCTCGTTTTCATCGTGCAGATGAAATAACAGCTACTGATGAGGCAGCAAAGTACTGCTGATGTAGCATTTTAGAGATACAGCCAATTAAATTTGTTGGGTATAAATGAACCTTATTACAACTGCTGCTGGCGTCAGAGACTTGTTTGCTTTGCTATTGGAAATAAACATGATCAAATGTTGTCTTCTAAAGTGCAACAGAAATAGTATCTGTCTTGTTGGGACAGCAGATACTGTGTAGTGGCTTTGGGAGGTTTTCTGATGTGGAATGGGTGATCTAGGAAAATGAGGGAAGATTCTCAGCTGTTAGGAATCATTGATCAAACTTCACTCGCAGACTGAGTTCTGGACTCCTGACTTTAGCCTGGTCCAGCCCTCCCTGTTGCAGGCATTTGAGGAGTCACTAGCAGATGGAAGATTCTCTCTCTCTCTCTCTCTCTCTCTCATCTCATTTTACCTTTCAAGTAAATTTTAAAAGATTACTAGGAATTGTAAAGAAAAACTTGCTAAGTTATATATCCTCAAACATGCAATGCATCTGAACCCCAGATATCAGAACAAAAAAGACATTCTGGAATCTGAGGTTACTAACTTAAGGCCAGAGGAAATTGCCAAGTGACTTCAAAGACAAGGGAAGACACACAATTTCTGAAACCAAAATAGATTGGAGAAGCTAGAAAAAAGAGAAATGGAAAAAAGATAGAAACAGGGAATTATGAATTTTTAAAAAAGATTTATTTATGTATTTGAAAGGCAGAGAGAGAGAGAGAGAGAGAGAGAGCGCGCTTCCATCTGCTGGTTCACTCTCCAAATGGCTGCAATGGCCAGAGCTGGGAAGCCAGGAGCCAGGAGCATGGTTTTTCTTGGCTCCACATCTGTTTTCTTTTAGGACCATTCCTCCCCTTTTCTATCTGGTGGCCCTGCTCACTGAGCTCAAGGACGACCATGTACTCTCTAGTTCTGTCCAACACTCCAAGACCTCTCTCCTTGCAGTGATTGCTGAAGGGATGGATATTCAAGGATCTTCATAGACCGAGCAGACTCCTCCTTGGACATTGCTTCTGGAACTTTAGAGAAGACATATTCTCTTCTGTTGGGATCACAAATTCTAAAAAAAAAATGATGAACACACATGGAATGCCTCATTGGCATCTTTTCAGTCACATGGCTGGAGAATGAAAATATGGCCAATATGTATTAGAAGTTGAACTGGAAGAGAAAGAAAGACAACACAGGAACTCCTGGAATCTGCTATGTCCAATATGTGAAGGGCTTTTACACCACATATACTCCTAGATGTCACAGAGAGATGAGCCAATGCATATTCTTCCTGAGTCAGTGTGAGTCATTTTTGTTCTACCACTTATCACCCAAAGAACATAAGATATTAGTACTATAACACTTTTTTTCTCCCACAGGTTAAAACATCTTGGGCTTTTCCATTTTCCATGGAGCCAGGAATTAAATAATTTTTCTGAAATCTTTCAACTTCATTGTGGCTCTCTTAGGATGGAGAACTATTTTATATTTCTTGGTATAAACTGAGTCCAGTTTCTATATTCAGCACAGTTATAGTTTTAACGGTAGCTACAGTCCTAGTAAAGTCATACAGAGTTCTAGGTTTTAGATTTCTCCCCTCCACGCCTATAGTGCCCTTGAAACTCTTAACTTGGAATTGATCCCTGGGACTGAGAAGTTATTTCAACTTAGTAGAATGTAAGAATTTGTAACGGCAAAGAAATGGAACATGTGTTCCATTTGGGAAGCAGAGAGATGCTGGTATGTGACCTCCACTGAGAGCCTGCAGAATTCAAGAAGATTCCAGCAAGAAGCAAACAACAGAGCTGTTCCAGTCCACTGAAAATCAGCCCTCAAGGGCCTGGCCAAGAGCCTCACAGGACCACAGGTGGCTGTTCCTTGGGCTCTGCCCTCAGTGAGCTCCTGTGTGCTGCCAAAAAGTCCAGCTTGCTGGGAACTTCATTGTTTTGTTCTCAGAATCTTTATTTTTTTTCTGTTAAAAATGCAGATATGATGTTGTTTCTGTTGGAGCAGATGGAAAGAAGAGACATTATTTTTCTCTCCCAGAGTGAAAGGTTTTTACAACAGTACCTTCTAAGAACATGACTTTGATCTTAAAATTAAGAACAAACCCTTTCATGGTGTGAGCCATATAAGATGTGGTCTCAGAAATCAAGACTTATGGGCATATTCTACACTGACATTAGACTTTCCCTGGGATCTCTAGAGTCTACTTACAACACATTGTCATCATTATTGGAATGCGGGGAATTATCTACCGATGGTGGGCAAAGATTATCTATTGACGGAGGCAAACGTGGCTTTCCCCTCTTCTGGGATTTTTATAGCACCCACTTCTTGCCACCCTCACTGCCATTCCTCTTCTCGGCCACCACAGGTCTCACTTGGGTTATAACCTCCTACCTGCTCTAATTGCTTCTGCCCTTGCCCTCTAGTACTTCTCCCTCAATGGTCTGCTTTCAAAAAAGCAGCAGAGTGATTTTGTTAATGGGAATCAGATCACAATACTCTTTGATCATTATCTCCCATGTGTCCCACACTATCTGGAATAAAAGCCAAAGTGGGCAGTGTAACCTACAGGCCCCCAAAATAAAGGTCCCCAATTCCTTTATGATTGCCCCTCCCTCTCTCCTCCTTGTTCATTGTGCCTTTGTTCTACTGATCATCCTGCTATCACTGACAGCCTGCAGATTCATCAGACATGCGCCTACCTCAGGGCCTTTGCACTGGCTATCTTTTTCTGTCCTGAATGCTCTGCCTTCAGATGTTCTCACAGTTATCACCCCCCTTTCCTCATGTCACTTTGTCATGGAGGCCATACATAACTGACTAATATTTGAAGCCCTACCATCTGCCATTTCATATTGCCCTTCTTTCCTTCCTGTTATATTTCACTTGTGCTTTTTGTGTATTATCTATTTCTCCCATTAAGTTGGAAGGTCGAGAAAAAGGGCAGGAGTTTTGGTGGTTTTTTTCTTTCACTATTAAATATTCAGGTTCCACAGGGGTGCCTGATACACATAATGTGTCAGTAAATGCTTGTGGAATGAATGAATGAGTGGATGTTTAAAATGGAAGATAGGGATATATGGTAGAGATAAACTGAAAATGTGTGTGTGGGGGGGTTTTCAAAGAAGTTGTTGCTCCAAACTGGGGAGAGGCAATGGCTTTATTGGAGCAGAGAATATAAAATATGCATGAAATGATATTTATGAGTTATAAAATAAAAGGTGGAGATAAAAATATGCTGACTTGGAACAATCTGAAAGGTAGACTAGTAGGTAAACAAAGCAAGTTACAGAGCAGTAAATAAAAAAACTTATTGCTATAAACAAATCAAAAACAGAACTATAGTGATCTATATATATATATATATATGTTTCTATATCTATTACTACACACATGCACACACACACACACACACACACCTAGGAAAAGATCAAGAAATCTATGCTAGTGATCCAAAAATTCTTCCTGTGTAGACCTAGACTTAATATGTGATGCTTTGTAGGCCACATAATAGTCTCTATTGCATAATAGTCTCTTTTTTTGCTTTTAAATAATCCTTTACATTTCAGAAAAATACTCTTTGCTCAGGGAACATGTAGCACAACACCACCTGTGGACCCACAGGTTGCTGACTTCTGAGCCCAGGTTTGGTTAGTTGTGGCAAAGGTGCTGACACTTGGAAGAGGCAATGGTGACTTTATATTTCTCCTATGTTGCATATTTTTGAATTATTTATCAAGAAACATATTCCTAAAGTTAATGGGTTAAAAATGTGTGCTAAAAGGAAATAAACTGGAAAAAAAAAACCCTGTTTCATAGTAGGTATTGAAGAAATACTTGTTGAATGAATGAGTGAACTCTAAAAGGATAACTAAGTGTTGAGATTAATGAATTAATTTGCTGCTTCATGAGCATCCAGTCCTTCTTCTGTGCTCTGTGTGGAGTTAAGGAAGAAATAAATGAAGTTCAAGGGCTAGCAGAGCAGACCACAAGGAATGTCCTATCACATTCACAGTCCAATATTATTTTTTCATATGACAACTCCCATCCTATTCATACTGCATAGCCTGTTAAAATATCAATTCTTCGGAATAAAAGACACCTTAACTAGTGCATTTGCTTTGCATCAGGTTTCAGTAGAATATGCCACAGGAAAGTTTAAAATAATAGTTAGTTGTTTTTAGATTTTGTTCAGAGCTTAAGTGGGGCATTGGTCCGTGAATATTTGTTCACATTAAATCTACTTGTCAAGGTACGAGCTGATTTGCAGGCTCAATATGTCAAGCCTTTTGTAGAATAGGCATCCTAAACCTTTTTAGATCTCACAAAAGTCTGTTGTTCAAAGGGATCTTTGCAGAGGAGCAAAACAAAACATAGGCACATCTGTGTCCTCGTGGAGAGATGAGACTGTCTTCACTTTCACTTTAGAATGCTATTTATATAATAATACCGTAGATTTCATATAATTCTGGAGATTAGTGCCTAAATTGCTAATAATTGTCCACAATATTCCCTTGTCATGCTTTAGTACCTATCTCATGTGGTTTCACAAAATAGCATATCTATCATCATCAATATAAATCTCATTAAAAACACATATTAGGTTCCCATCTGTGCACTCTTTTCTGGTGCTAAAACAAAGAAGAAAATAATATGTAAGTCTGGGAATTCCTTTAACAGTCACTACTGGGATCTATTTTTAAAAATTATTTAGTTGACAGGTAGAGAGAGAGAGAGAGAGAGAATATCTTCCATCTGCTGGTTCATTGCCCAAATGCCTGGAACAGCAAGGTCTTGGCCAGGCTGAAGCCAGGAGCCAGGAGCTCAACTGTGGTCTTCCATGTGGATGGCAGGGGCCCATGGTCTTGGCCCAGCATCTGCTGCCTTCCCAGGTGCTTTCATAGAATGCTGGATTGGAAGCAGAGTAGTTGCAAATCAAACTGGCAGTTTGATACGGGATGCCAGCATTGTAAACAATGGATTAACCCATGGTGCCACAATGCTGGCCCTGAGATTTTAATACTTGCAAGATTTTCATCTCTTAAATACCCACACTTTCCCTGGAGTTTGTAAGAATCCTCATTTTCTACCAGATTTTCTTATTTGATTTCCAAACATGTGCTTGAAGTCCACATTTCCCTATTTTAGGATAGAGTCAACACTGTCACTTGAGGGTTTCTTTTGGCATTGAAACTATCACATTTTGGAGCCGGTGCCCTAGCACAGCGGGTAAAGCTGCCACCTAAAGTGCCAGCATCCCATATGGGCCCCAGTTCGAGTCCTAGCTGTTTCACTTCTGATTCAGCTCTCTGTTGTGGCCTGGGAAAGAATTAGAAGATGATCTAAGTCCTTGGGCCCCGATACCCACATGGGAAATCTGGAGGAAGCTCCTGGCTTCTGGCTCCTGGCTTCAGATAAGCTCACCTCTGGCAATTGCAGCCATCTGTGGAGTGAACCAGCAGAGGGAAGACCTCTCTCTCCCTCTGCCTCTCCTTCTCTCTCTGTGTAGCTCTGACTTTCAAATAAATAAGTTAAAAAAATGAAATTACCACATTTAACTGCACCATATACCATTTTAAAATGTCATTTAAAACAAATGCTGAAACACAGCACTAACTCTCTATGACAAACATGCTACTACTAAATCACAACTACTCAATATTTTCTTATCATACTAAGATGTGTGAATTAAATTATAATATAATGAGAAACTCACAGTCTGAAGTCATTCCAAATGTGGCAAATCTTCACCAGTGCATCAAGTGTGTCAGTGACTGTGAAAAACATCAGAGCACTTTCAGCCTTGAAGCTTCCCCCCCAACAACCAAAAAGGGGCCCCGAACAGGGAAGCACAGGGAAACAGTTCATCCTTGAAGCTACTTACTGAATTAATAAGACACGTCAATTAATGAAAGGCTCTGTTGCTCCAGGATAAAACATGAAAATGTGGAGCTACTTACCATATCGAGATCAAGTAACCAGGAGGACTCTGAACAAAACATATTCCTTTCTCTACATCCTACAAGAACCCAACTTGACTTCTGCTGTGGATGGCATCATATTCTCCCCAGACTGACATCCTGACTCCCTCATGCCCCAGTGTGACTTGAGTTCTCTTCTCCCCTCCCCACTGCCCCCTTTTTTCCTGTGGGAGGACCCAGTGAAAAGTCGCTGTCTCCAAGCCAAGGAGGAACCCCCATCAGGAACCAAATTTGCCAGCATCTTGATGTTACACTTCCCAGCCTCTGAAGTTTAAGCAATGCAGGCTGTGGTAGTTTGGAAGAGCAGCCTGAGATGAATACAGCTGCTAACAGTTTTCTGAGTAGTGCTTTGGAGAGAAGGTGGCCATGGGTACAGGCTGGCATTTGGTGAGCTGTCTCTGTTTCTTCTTGAGTTAACACTGAGTCTTGCCCTGACCTTCCTTGCAGTCAGGTGGGGCCGTCAGCCTGGTGCTGCCCAGTGGAATGTGGACAGTTGTATCTGATACCACTTCCAGCTCTGTCTCTCAACATCTCTGGAATGGTCCATGGTGCCTACTTTCTCTTCCCTGTGTGCAGAGCCCCAGTGGACAGAGCCTCTAAGGTATTTTTAGCCTGGAGTTCACAGATCCCTTGATCTACGAATGAAATTCAAGTACTCCAGAAACTTAGGAAATGCTACATCAGTATTTTCAGAAAATCTAAACTTAGCATTTCCTTCTATTATGAATGTATGCAAATAACCACCAGGATATTAGCATTATCCATGATTTTGTCATCTGGAGAAATCACAGATTTTTTTATATCATATTATAGTCATTTTAGATATTCCAAAAATATTTTTTACCCTCAAGACTACTTTAAAATTATGATAGCTATTAAACCTGCTTCTAGGTTTGTTACTTAATGTTTTAATAAAAATGCATCTTACTATATCTCAAATTTTATTTTTAATGTTTTGATTACTAATTTTAATGAGATTTTTTCTTTAAATCTTGTGTTATTCATTTTATTCATTTAGAAACTATTATCCTAAAAAGGGATCAAAGATGTCTCCAGACTCCCCAGTGTGTCAAAGGCACAAAAAGTTATATACCTCAGTGGGCCAGCATTGTGTCATAGTAAGTTAAGCCAATACTTGCACTGCTGGCATTCCTTATTGGGGCACTGGTTCAAGTTCCAGCTGCTACATTTCCAAATCAGCTGCCTGCTAACATGCCTGGGAAAGCCGCAGAGGATGATCCAAGGAGTCAGACACCTGCCACTCACCTGACAGACTCAGATGGAGTTCCAGGCTCCTGGCTTCAGCCTTGCTCAGCCCTGGCTGTTGTGGCCATCTGGGGAGTGAACCAACAGATGAAAGATCTCTCTCTCTCTGTCTCTGTCTCTGTCACTCTGCCTTCAAATAGATAGATAGATAGATAGACAAACAGACGGACACACAGATAAAGAGATACATAGATAAACAAATCTTTTTTTTTTTTTTTTATTTTACAGGTAGAGTTATAGACAGTGAGAGAGAGAGAGAAAGAAAAGTCTTCCTTCTGTCGGTTCACTCCCCTAATGGCCGCTACGGCCTGCACTGCGCCGATCCGAAGCCAGGAGCCAGGTGTTTCTTCCTGGTCTCCCATGTGGGTGCAGGGGCCCAAGCACTTGGGCCATCCTCCACTGCTGCATGGCCGCAGCAGAGAGCTGGACTGGAAGAGGAGCAACCAGGAGTAGAACCCCGTGCCCATATGGGATGCCAGCGCCATGCAGGCCCCGATAAACAAATCTTTAAAAAGTCAAAGCCTTGTGTCAGATGAAGGAAGCCTGGTTCAGAGCAACTTGAGGGAAGCACACACATTCGTTGGGATGACCTCCTGTTATAATTGCTGTTCTTCCCAAACACAGCGGTCTTTAGTCTCTAAGACAAAAGCTGGCAACCATTTCTGTAAAGGATTATGCTATGGTTTGAATGTGGTTGATCCCCCAAAGGTGTATGTGCTGGAAGCCTGGTCCACAGCATGGTGGACCTGAGGTGGTAGAACCTTGAAGAGGTGGTACCCAGTGGAAAGTAGTGAGGTCACAGGGACTCTTCGCTTGTGGGGATGAATGCTGGTCCTGCAGAGTGAGTCAGGACATGCCAAGAGGGGGTTGTTTGGAAGAGACCATACACTTGGCCCCTTCTGCACGTGATCCTCTCTCTTTCTACTTCTTGTCTATGCTGTGAGACAGCCAGAGGAGCCTTCTCAGAGCCTGAATAGAGGAGGCCACCAATCTTTGGCTTTCAGCTACCAAAACTGGAAGCTAAAAAAAAATCCTCTTTTCTTCATGCATTATTCAGTGCCAAGTATTTTGTCACAACCATAGAAAACTAATACAGGACTGGTGCCTGGTGCCATGGCTCACTAGGCTAATCCTGTGCCTGCGGCGCCGGCACCCTGGGGTCTAGTCCTGGTTGGGGTGCTAGATTCTGTCCCGGTTGCTCCTCTTTCAGTCCAGCTCTCTGCTGTGGCCCTGGAGTGTAGTGGAGGATGGCCCAAGTGCTTGGGTCCCTGCACCCACATGGGAGACCAGGAGGAAGCACCTGGCTCCTGGCTTCCGATCAGCGCAGTGCAGGCCATAGCGGCCATCAGGGGAGTGAACCAATGGAAGGAAGACCTTTCTCTCTGTCTCTCTCTCTCAGTCTAACTCTGCCTGGCAAAAAAAATAAAAATAAAAAAAAAAAACTAATGCAGATCCAATAATAAATATATAGTCTTTGTGGGCCACCCGGTCCTGTTACAATGATTCAACTCTGCTATGAGTGAAAACCACCACAGATGACACATAAATGAAGACGTTCAGCTGAGGTCCAGTAAACATTTGTGTGGAGACTGAAATTTGGATTCCATAAAATTTTCACAAATCCCTAATAGCATTCTTTAAACTTTTTGTTTCAATCATACAAAAAAATGTAAACAACTACTCCTAGTTCACAGGCTGTACAAAGGCATAAGGTGGGTTGCAGGCTGCCAGCCCCTTACCTAAGACAAGAGTCAGGTGGTACAGTGGGAAGATTAGGGATTGCCACCATGTTGAGCGCTGAATTTCCTGGATGATTTGGTTCACCAACATATGGTTAGGGGACACATCACTGAATGCTGATCTGAATTCTGCATTGCCTCCTCTTCATAGATCCAAATGTCATCCCAATGCCACATGCCCTTAATACCGGGAAACGTGGTTGTCTTCCTTGGCTGTGCTTTAGAACAACATGGAGAACTTTCAAAGGGAATATTGAGGCCTGGTCCTCACACTGGACTTTGTACTGGGAGAGTGGTTCTCTCTGCTAAGATAAAATCCCACCACCCCCAGACACCTTAGCCACACAACCTTTTTTCATAAGTCACTGAAAATTTTTCCCCTGTAGAATTCTGATCTTGTCCCCAATCTGAGCTACTTGTTTAGAAAAATTATTCTGCATCTGCACCTTTTCTTTCCCATTGGCAATGGAATGCCAAGTTCTCAGATGAAAGCCAGGCATTCTGTCATCTTCCACATCAGAGGTCTGCCTGTTGTGGCTTGCACTCGAAATCTGGCCTGTTGCTTGTTTTTGTAAATAACTTTGCAGATAGATCATATTGAAATGCCATCTTCTTCATTTCTTTTATCTATGGCTTCTTCCACAGTATGATGGCAGAGTTCAGCAGTTGCCTGCAAAGTCTGAAATTATTACTATCTGATTCTTTTCAGAAAAAGTTTGTTACCCTACAGTCTAGATGTGTGATATATAAGAAATCTAAATATAGATATCTGGTAAAATCTGTCTGTTTTTTTTTTTCCATTTTATTTAGACATTTTAAACTGAGGACTGTAGTCTCCACACGTTTCCTTGTAGCCCATCAAATCAACCAGTGGTCCCAGCCCATCTCTAAGGAGAGAGCGGTTCCAGTAACAGCAAACAAAGGTGCAGAGATGTTAGCCAGCATCTGTAACTCCTTTGTTGAAATACCTTTGCTTTCATGTCAATTTGAATCACAGCTATTTATTTTTCCTTTTGTTTTGTTTTGCTTTAGTCAATTGTTTCTTTAAAGAGTCATTAACAGAAACATTTTATTTCCTCTTATTGCGTAAATGTTGTTACCTTGCTTGGAGAACAAAATCATTGCTTCACTTTTCAGCCAGTCCCCACTTAACTTCCAACATCACTGAACCGTGCGGTGTAACAGCAACTGTGATGGAGAGAAACAGCTAATGGTTGGAGAGCATTAGACCATATTACATTACGACTGCAACCGTCTACTTGAAACATGCTTAAGAAATTATGCTCACGTTATATCTCCAGCCAGCAGGAAAAAAGATCCAGTTTATTAGGTAAAGCAAAATGCCCAACAGTAGTAAGATCGCTATCAATGGCTTATCCTCTCCCAGGGAAAAGCTTTTGAAACATTTTAAAACCTCTTCTCTTTATCCTCTATCTTTTTCCTTACCTCTGCTCAACCAACCAGGACTTCCTAAAATCAGATTTGCTCTCTACAAAGCACTTACTCAGTAACACTGTCTCAATCTTCCTTTTTTCCCTAGGGAATGAACTTTGTGTTGATCTGCAAGGACTGAAGTTCTAATCAAGAGCAAATATGACATATGTGCCACCACAGTCTATTGGAACATGCAAATATACTATAAGAAGGGGCATTATTGTTCTTGCCATCTCACGTTTGTTTTGTCAAGTACCTAGAACGTCCCCAAGACCAGTCTCAATAATCAGGATAACTTTAAGGGGATGATAAGAGGAATAAGAAACTGGTAACATGGCATGACTATTCTAAGATACTGGGTTAAACAGAGTACAAAAATATAATGTATAGGAGCAAAATTCACATTTTGAGATTTGATTATTGCTTATAGCACTTGTCTAAATTCTTGAGGAACAGCGGTTTTTCTCCTCACTACTTGTTGAATTCCTTTTTTAGTGGAGAGTAAAGCTTGTGATTATAAGGAAAATTCAAAGTATGTCATTGTAAAAATTAAAATAAAGATAAGAAAAGGAGGAGAGAGGGAGGGAAGATGGGAATGAGGGAAGGAGAGATGGGAGGGTGTTTCATTATGGTCTTAAAACTGTGTAATACATGAAATTTGCTCCCTTTCTCTAAGTTTTAAACAGTTAAAAAAGAAAAGAGTGCTGAGATCAGAAGACTGATATCTTACTACAGCTTTACATAAAGAAACTCTGGTGACCTGGTGAGTGACTACATTTAATTGGGTAGTAAGTCCCTTTTGGACCATATGAACCACCATCGGCCCTCTGAGAGCCAACCTCCAATGTTGTTATGACTTTGGAGGAGCCTGAAGGAGATGAAAGAGCATTTGTACTCGATCAAGGAAAAGAGTTCTTCATCTGCAGGAAGCTCTTGGGATCCCTACCAGAATCTTTTTTTTTTTGGTCTGTTTTTGATAGCCCCTGGCAAGCCTTCATTAAATTTCAACTGGCTGAAGAGGATGGAGTTAATTTAATGATCACTAAGGACAACACGTGGCAAAGAATTAAGACACAGCAAATGTGTTTACTTCTTTAAAGTCAAAGTGACAGTCAGAACCCACCAGTCACTTTGGAGTTTGCTGGTGAAATGCCTCAGTATTTTGAAAGCTGATAGAGAGAATCAATGATATGATACTTTCTTAGAAAATCTGCACCTCTGGATAATGATGTGAGGAAATTCAGAGGAGCATTTAGCTAACAAGGAAGGAATGGTAGAATTTGCAACATAATATTTGGAATTGATTTAAAAATCAATATCATCTTGAAAAGAGACAATTGAATATTACGCATCTCTTCATGGAAGTACACATTTGCACCTAAAAAGAAGTCTTACCTTAGCAAAGAATTTAAAAATAAAGTATGAATCTGAGCAAATCTCTAGACTTAACTACTAACTCATAGGCAATCCAAGAGACAAAGCAAGGAACATTTTCAACAATACCAAGGAGATACAATCCATAAAAATGTAGACTTTGGGAAGATTCTACAGGACAAAAACAAACCACTGCATAAAAATGTTTTCAAGGAGGGGCTGGTGTTGTGGCACAGCAGGTAAAACTGCTGCCCGAGTCCCCAGCATCCTATATGGGAGCTGGTCCGTGTCCCAGCTACTTGACTTCTGATCCAGCTCCCTTGAAATGGCCTGGGGACGCAGCAGAAGATGGCCCAAGTGTTTGGGCCCCTGCACCCAAGTGAGAGACCTGGATAAAGATCCTGGCTCCTGGCTGGGACATTTTGGCCATCTAAGGGGTGAACCAGCTGTTGGACAATCTCTCTTTCTGTCTATCCTCTCTCTGTAAATCTTTCAAATAAATAAATGAATCCTTAAAAGTGTTTTCAAGGACAAAAGAAAAAGAGAGGCAGAAGGGAAATGAGTAAATTAAAAGAGACTTAAGAAATGCATCAAACAATTATAATAAATGGAACTTATTTGGCACCTGATTCAAGCAATTTACTGAAACATTTCAAGATAATGAGAAACTCAGAAGTATCACTGACTTGATGGTTGATATTAATGACTTAGCATTGTTTATTTGTTTTGACAATTGTATTTTTGGTTATGCTTTTCAAAGGATGGCTTATCTATTAGAGATACAGTCTGATACATTTATGAATGCTATGTTTTTTTTTTTTAAATAAACTGTGGAGCCCATGGGGCTATGAATGACACAAGAAGTGCTGTGTCCTGGTACTTGGTGAAGCTGGGTGATGGATATACAAGGGTTCATTACACACAATGTGGCTGTTGCTGATGTTTATTTTCCATAATAGAAACTTCTTGAAAAACAGCTCCCACATGGAACAGGGGATGCACCCAGGAATCCTCATACGTGTCCAGGGCCTTTGGCCTTCACACTGGGAGTTTTAAGTGCACAGTGATCACAGTGAAGGCTTTGATGAGTCATTTTTCTACCAAATGTTTAAACTGCATTGTGACCAATTCTGTGTCAAAGCAGAGAACTTTAAAGCTGTCAGAAGTTATAAAAACCAACATAATGAACACCATTTTCCTGTAAAATTAAAAAAACCAAATAGACTTTCAGCCTATCTTGAGTTTCTTTGTAATAATGCCCCTGATCTGACCCACATCTATTATTCTTTTTCAATATAATCTTGAACAAATGTGAAGGCTTGAAATTCACTTTATTCAGAGAGATCATTAATTTTATGTTAAGATTAAAATATTAGATAAAGAGAGTTTTTATTTCCAGTTGTGGAATTCAGAGTGCATCTCTCAGAAGGTCAAATAGGATTATCATGGAAAAAATGAACATGTTGCTAATCCTACTATGGGATAGAAAAATCTTCCATGCCATTTAAGAAGGGAAAGACATTTTAAAAATAATTTGACTCCTTTTCTCCTCTTGTTGGGACTACAGCCAATGTGTAAACTGAATATTTGATGCATAAAAATCTCATCCAGTTAATGGAATCGGCCCACAGGAGACAACAGATTGGTCCATCTTCACAGTGGTTTTGGCACAGATCAGCAGGCTGGGAAATGACCTTCGAAAACATCTGAGCTGCAAGGCCCACCTCTTCTAAGTCACTCTGAGGCTATTTTATTTTGAAGCTAAAAGGCAATGAACAGGAAGCACTTTGAGAATTAGAGACATCTTTGTGTGTGCCAACACTTCATTTAGGCATCACTTACTTAGATCCTGGTTTTAAGCCTCCAGCATTTAGAAGAGGCCAATTAATGAAGAACAAAACTGAAACGATGTCTTGAGTGACATCAGCAGCCCACGGTGCTTCTGTTACCACAGCACTCAGCCACCCAGTTTCCCATTTGAAGCCCTTTCTATGCCTTGAGGTCCTTTGAATGATGTTTAAAAACAGAAAAACAAAAGCAAAAAAAGAAAAGAAAAAGAAACAAGAAAAAAAGTAAGAATTAAAAAAAATTCAAGAAACTAAAAAAAATCTGTACTCTTCCTAAACAGTCTGGAAAAAATTTTTTTTGAACTTCTACCTTAATGTACCATTGCTAACCCTTGAAAACTGGATCTACATGTGCAGAAGTATGAAACGAGACTCCTACCTTACAGCTAATACAAAAATAACTCAAAATGGATTAAGGATCTAAATCTACGACCCAATACCATCAAATTACTTGAGGGAAGCATCACAGAAACTCCAAGACTTTGGCATAGACAAAGACATCTTGGAAAAGACCCCAGAAGGACAGGCAATAAAGGCAAAAATATACAAAGGAGAAACACATTCTTGACCCATACGAGATACTGAGAAAGCTGAGAAACACTGTGCATGCTAATCACATTTATCTGGGAAGGTGGGGGAAGTAGACTCCTGCAACTATTTCACAGGGCACTGCACAGGAGAGCACTCTTCGCCAGGATCTTAAAAGTTGGCTTGGGAAGCAACAGTGAAGGGACCAGAGGACATGACTAGAATGGCCTTTCTGTGAAGTGAACTCTGTGTGGTACTCCTTAATGGTGCCACAGTTTGGAAAATTCAGAAGTCGCAGTGCCACATATTTATCTGTTTTCATCCTTTTTGACGCTGTTAGGGCTGTAGCTCTCCATAGGCACAGGACCTTACCTTGAGAGCCATGTGGAAATTCATGCAGCAATTATTTTTTTTTTTTTGATTGTAACAGAGATTATGGGGTGCTGTGTGGCAGGTGGGGTGAAATGCCTTATGTCCTAGAGCGCAGGGTACATTTTTGCTCAAGAATGATTATTCCACTGCATTATTAAAGCTCCATTGAGCATTAATAAAAGTAACAGGAAAACTTGCTTAAATAACGTAAGTCCATAAATGAACTCAGTGCACAAAATGTAATTGTTCATGACAACTGATACAAAGTTATATACTGGGTTTTTAGAAAGATTTTATTTATTTATTTAAGAGGCAGAGTTACAGACAGAGAGAGAGGTCTTCCATCTGCTGGTTCACTCCCTAGATGGCTGTAACAGCTAGAGCTGAGCCAATCTGAAGCCAGGAGCCAGGGTCTTCCTCCATGTCTCCCATGTGGGTGCAGAGGCCCAAGGATTTGGGCCATCTTCCACTGCTTTCCTAGGCCACAGCAGAGAGTTGGATCGGAAGCGGAGCAGCAGGGACATTAACCGGCGCCCATATAGGATGTCAGCAACACAGGTGGAGGCCTAGCCTACTATGCCACAGTGCTGACCCTGAAGTTATATACTGTTAAAGTGGTAGATAATTCAGCCCTGTTTAGCATATTCCCAAGATTGTGTAGTCATTTCCACTACCAAATTCCAGAATACCCCCAAATGACCAGGTAGCAGTTACTCCCCTGTCTCTCTTCACTCTAGCCTCTGGAAATTAATCTTTCTGTCTCTATAGATTTGCCTTTTCTGTACATTTCACTTAATTTGAATTGTACAATATGTGACTTATTGTCTGACTTCTTTCACTTAGCATAATGAGTTCAAGGGTCATCCATGCTGTAGTGTATATCAGTATATCAATCCTTTTTATGATTGATTGATACGGGTGAAGCATTTTGGTTCACCCACTCATCAGTCGGTTTAAAGCATGCTGGCATGGCTGTGACATATACTAAAATTACTCAGGAGTAGGGGTAGGTGTCGCTCCCCCTCTTCGTGGAGGAACGACACAAGACCCCGCCTAGGCTTCATATCCGAGTCACGGCACCATTATGTCGCTCCCCCTCTTCGCAGAGGAACGACACTAGACCCTGCGCTGTTCTTCTGTCTGCTCGGCCCTTCCCGGGTTTGCTGCTGGTTCTTCCCGGGTTGGCTACCGACCCTTCCACCTCCGTGGAAGGGCGGTTCCCCCTGCCACTTTCCCCACTTCCGCGGGGGAGCAGCACACCACAGGCCGGCTCTCTCGGGGGCTGCACAGGTGTTCCTCTTAGATGTTCCTGGTGCATGTTGTCTCTCTCCTCCTTTATAGTCCTCTTCCACCAATCCCAACTCTGCTACCCACACGCCGAGTACGCTGCTCTCCTCCAATCAGGAGCAGGTCCTACAGTTTATTGGTTGAACTGGAGGCAGCTGTGTAGAAGCTGTTTTCTCCTCTCCCAGCGCCATATTGTGGGAGAGCAGATGCATAGAATAAGTCTTAATTCCAGTAACAGTCTAGTCTGAGCTGTTCCCCACAGTAGGTACTGTGGTGCACTTATGTTAAGCTGCCACTTGGGGTGCTCACATCCCAGGTAAGAGTGCCAGTTCTATTCCTGGCTTCTCCATTTCCAGTCCAGCTCTCTGCTAACTGGATGGCTCAAGTATTTGAGTTCCTGCAACCCATATGGGCTATCCAGATGGAGTTTCTGGTTCCTAACTTCAACATGGCCCACCCCCAGCTGTTGTAGCCATTTGGGGTGTGAACCAGTGGACAGGAGAGAACTCTCAGTGCCTATCTCTGTCACTTTGCCTTTCAAATAAATAAGTAACTCTTAAAAATATTAAATTACCCAGGAGTAAAACTACCACTTAACTAGGGAAAGACTCTAGAGCTTTGTTCTGAATTTTACTAAACATTGGTTAAACATTTACTAAACATCATTTTAGGAAAATTACTTTATCAAGAGCAGCATGATTTGCGGAGTTGAGTCATCAATAAACCTACTTTATTCAGTTTGTATTTATAGATGTTGTATTCTTGGTTTTATAAACACATGTCTGCTCCAATGTATGTGAACATTTTTACTTAATTTGTATTTTAAAAATATAATGTGTCAACAGTATCTGGATAAATTTCAGTTTTCTGAAATAGAAAACTCATTTACTATTAAGTAGGTTAAAAAAGTAACTTTTATGGTATCTTATGGGCTAATGTGTCAGACTGACTATAAATTAATTTTTTATAAAATATGTTCTTTTTCTCTTACATTACATTGAAGTATTATGTTGATTTTTCTGAACTACATGTTTAGGGAGGTAGTACTACCTAAGAGTTTCATTTCTGGAGAGTAAGTTGATACCAGGAAATATTTGTTATCTAAAGGGATCACTGGATCTTACAGGGTTGACAACTACAGTTTTGAGACAAGACTTTAGTGAAATAACCTCGTGTCACACTGTCTCCCTGACCCCACTACATACTCCTTTGTTGACATGTGTATGCACACAGGCAGTACTTGGTTACTTGGGGATATTTGGGACAAATGACCTGTATACTGGTGCTAGACTCTGGGTAAAATTGCCACAGTGAGTAATTAATTAACCACAGTCATTGCACTTTTGAATTAGTGGTGAAAATTATCTCTTAATAATTTTCCCTGGTGCAAGGTTTTGGCAAAGCGGTGCAGCCATCACCTGGGATGCCTTCCACCGGTATCAGAATGCCTAGGTTTCAGTCTTGGCTCTGATAAAGACCTCAGCTTCCTGGTACAGGACCCTCTGGGAGGAAGTAAATGATGGTTCGAGTGGTTAGGTCTGTATCATCCATGTGGGAGAACCAGACTGAGTTTCCTGCTGCTGGCTTTGGCCTGGCCCAAACTTAACTGTTGTGGGCATTTGGTGAGTGAACCCATTGATAGCAGATTTCTCTTTCTTCCTTCCTCTTTTACTCTCAAATAAATAAGCAAATTTAAAAATTTCCCCTTCATCATAAAAATAAAACTTGCAATGAGGCAAATCAATATGTACTGATCTTATTTATTTGTAGACATCCCTGGAAAGAGGATTGAAATTGTAAATGTCAGTTTTAACATGCCATGTAGCAAAGGGATGCATCACTACTTCATTATTTTAAAAAAATAAAATAAAAATACCTATTTGAGAAGCAGAGGGAGAAGGAGAAGAATGGGAAAGAGAGAGGGAAAGAGAGAGAGAGAGAGAGAGAGAGAGAGAGAGAGAGAGAGAGAATGAGAGAGAGATCTCCCATATGCTGGTTTACTCCTTAAGTGCTGGCAATGGCTGTGGCTGGGCTGGGCTGAAGTCAGGATTTGGATGCTCTATCCAGGTTTCCCACATGGGTGGCAGGAATCCAATTCCTTGAGCCATCACCTGCTGCCTCCTAGGGTCTGCATTACAAGGCAGTCGGGGTCAGGAGCTGCACTTAGGTATTGAACTCAGGTACTTCAATGTGGGATGTCCATGTCTCAGCCAGAGTCTTAACTGCTAAGTTAATGCTCAGCCCCATCACTGCATTTTTGATGTGCCTAATCAGAGTTGGCGCTGTCTTGCCTCCACTGTGGCCTGTTTATCTTGAAGATATAGAGGACATTAAAAATGGGAAAATGATTCTGTGTTTGCTGGTGAATGATGCCTTGTGGACAGTTAAGGGACATCTGTATATGTGAACCAAAACAACCTGGCTTATGCAGTTGAGTTGCTACTTAGAATTTAAGACTTTGCCATGTCTGGGGCTGACACCGTGGTACACTAGGTTAATCCTCCACCTGTGGCACCAGCATCCCATATGGGTGCCAGGTTCTAGTCCCAGTTGCTCCTTTTCCAGTCCAGCTCTCTGCTGTGGCCCGGGAGGGCAGTAGAGGAT
This sequence comes from Oryctolagus cuniculus, assembly GCF_964237555.1. Lineage (NCBI taxonomy): Eukaryota > Metazoa > Chordata > Mammalia > Lagomorpha > Leporidae > Oryctolagus > Oryctolagus cuniculus. The sequence goes on from NC_091441.1 coordinate 80,883,552, forward strand.
GGCTCAAGTTCTTGGGCCCCTGCACCCACATGGGAGACCAGGAAGAAGCACCTGGCTCCTGGCTTTGAATCGGCACAACGCTGGTGGCTGCAGCCACTTGGGGAGTGAATCAACAGAAGGAAGACCTCTCTCTTTCTGTGTCTCTCTCTCTCTCTCTCTCTCTCATTGCCTGTAACTCTGCCTGTCAAGTAAATAAATAAAAATCTTTAAAAAAAGACTTTGCCATGTCACAATAATCTGGCATTAGAGAGCACCTATAATTTCATATTCATTGTACTTCATAGGAAACAGGCTTAGAGAATCACAATTTCTGGGAAGGGCAAGACTGCTTAGGCATGAATTCCTTTATGGCACTGCTAACAGTTCTTCTTGTCTGTGCTTGAACACCATCAATAACAAGAAATTCATTGCCTTCTGAAGAAAGTCAGTTGGGTAGTTTGTTATTAAACTATGTTCACTATAAATTCCATGCAGTCTTTAGAAATGAATTTAATTCTTCTTACACATGACAGTTCTTTAAATATTTAACTACTTCCCTCATTCTTCATCTGCTTATTCTTTTTCACCAATCTAAACATCATGTCTCTGAACTGTTTCAGATCACTACATCTGCTTTTGTCTGCCTATTTGCTTGCAATTGCTCCAGCCATGCAAGGCAATCAATGATGACCACTTTGATCATAGATGATGTGCAAAACAGGCCTGCCTGCTGCTTCAAGGCTCCTGTTCCACTGGTTGAGAATAAAACACTGGGCAACACATGGGCAGGAGAGAACCCAGGATTCCACCACTAAAATCTTTCTGCAGGATACAATTGGCCCAGGAATTGCAGACATTTGATCATGGCTAGCACTAGGGTTTGGAGCCCACATTATTATCAACACACCTACTTTTCTGCACATTAGATAGTCAAATTTCAGAAGTACTCTGGAGTTCAAAAGCTAGGATTTCTAAGTCAGTGTGTGCATTTCACATAAGAAAGCTGTGAATGGTGAGCAAAGTATCATGTACTAACTAGATTTTTCCATATCTCTATAGTATATTATATATATTTTGTGGTATCAAGATTATAGAAAGTTTACAGCATCAAACATGCCTTTAATGTGTATTTTTAAGCAAATTTATGGTGATTAAAATATTTGGAGACAAGGGTATCACATTTGAAAAGATCTTTTTAACTCTACTGTGTCATTAAGATGCTTTTTGTATAATGCCAAACCATAGCTGGAGAAACTAAGTTTAATAAATATCAGATAGATTTTCTGTATTAAAAAAGAGTCAGCAAACACTCTTTGTAATAGATAAGGCAGTAAATATTTCAGGCTTTCAGGGCCTTAAGGTCTCTGCTGAAACTACTGAATTGTTACCTTAGTGCAAAAGCATTTTACCTACTATGTAAGCAAATGGCTCTATTCGAATTAAATGTTATTTCTAAAAACAGGCAGCAGGCCAGAGTTAGCATAAGAGCCATAGTTTGCCAATCTCTGATCTAGATTCAGATTGCTAAATGTAGCTGTGGTTTGCCCATCATATTTTCTTAATTTGAAAGGCACACACACACACACACGCACACAGAGAGAGAAAGAGAGGCAGAGAGAGAGAGAGAGAGAGAGAGAGAGAGAGAGAGAGAGAGAGAGAGAGAGAAAGATGCACAGAGCTTCCATCTGTTCATTTACTCCCCAGATCCCACAAGAGCCCATGCCAAGTCAGGCTGAGAGATGAAACAAAGAGACAGGAACTCAATCAAAGTCTCCCCCGATGGGTGATAGGGACCCAATTACTTGAACCATCCCAGCTGCCTCCCATGGTCTGCACTGACAGGTGACTAGAGTCAGGAGTAGAGCCAGGAATCAAACCCAGATACTCTGATATGGAACACAGGCATCGGCTTTTGAACCTAGGCCAAACACCTGCCTTCACCATTTTAACAAGATCCTTCATATCAGTCAAACACTGAAGCCAATGAAAAAGATGATTGAATGATTCTTTTATTTTTTTCTGAGTGGATCCAATTTGCTTCTTAGTAGTTAATATTTTCCTAATTATTCACAAAAAATCCCTTAATGGTTTACTCCAGAATCTTGAGCTAGGTTATCCTCAGGTCTCTGGCATACAGCATTCAGAATTCACTTCCTTTTTTTTATTTTAATTCATGGTTTGGTACTCTTTTTTTTTTTTGAAACATTTCTTTTTTTATTTTTTTAACTTTTATTTAATAAATATAAATTTCCAAAGTACAGCTTTTGGATTACAGTGGCTTCCCCCCACCCCATAACTTCCCTCCCACCCTTTTAAAGGTTTATTTATTTATTTGAAAGGCAGAGCTACAGAGAGAGAAAGATCTTCCATCCACGGGTTCACTCTCCAAATGGCCAAAGCCAGAAGCCAAGAGCTTCTTTCCGGTCTACTCTCCGATGCTTTTCCCAGGTCACTAGAAGGTAGGTGAATCAGAAACAGAGCAGCCAGGTCTTGAACTGGCACTCATATGGGATGCCAATGCTGCAGGCTGTGGCTTAACCCGCTACGCCACAGCGCCAGCCCCCACATTCTAACAATCATAGCTCTACTTAACGAACTCTAACTTGTGACTCCTCACCCAAACTTCTCAAATTCCTGCACTGCTGTGGCAAGTTTCTGATAGATTTTATTTCCTTTGGCATTAGTGATGTACTTCCTCTTGCCCAGGCAGAAAATCCCTAGTGAGCATTTCTTACCAACTCAATGCTGCTCTCTGGAAATCAGCCATGGTGGGAGTACTTTCACCATAGAAATCCATACACCGTACAACTCTGGCTTTTCCCCCACCCTTCTTTTACTGCCCCCAGGGCAACTGGACCACAGAGGACAGCCTGATGCTGGAGCACAAATCTCTCCTCTTATCTTAGGGTTCTTTCTTTCTTAACAATACTCCTTCCAGACATTTTTACCTGAAGATAATTTTTATTGACACAGAAATAACAGGTTACTTGAGTGAAACCTGAATTCTCCAACACGTACACATTACTGGATTCAGGCAGTAGCTTTGACGTAGCAACATGAAGCTTTCTACATTGCCCTTAGCACTTCTGGAAAGCCATTGGTCAGTGGGGGAATTTGGCCTTCCTAACCAGGTTCTTAGAGGTCACTGTAACTCATATAAAGTTCTTTCTGGCAGTTTGCCTTAGTTATATCTTTAAAAAAAAATTTTTTTTGACAGGCAGAGTTAGATAGTGAGAGAGAGAGAGAAAGGTCTTCCTTTCCATTGGTTCACCCCCCAAATGGCTGCTACGGCTGGCGTGCTGCGCCGACCCGAAGCCAGGAGCCAGGTGCTTCCTCCTGGTCTCCCATGCAGGTGCAGGGCCCAAGCACTTGGGCCATCCTCCACTGCCTTCCCAGGCAACAGCAGAGAGCTGGACTGGAAGAGGAGCAACTGGGACAGAATCCGGCGTCCCAACTGGGACTAGAACCTGGGGTGCCAGCACAGCAGGCGGAGGACTAGCCAAGTAAGCCACGGCACCAGTCAGTTATATCTTTTACCTATGTCTTTTGAAACTCTAAGCTGTTTCTTTGGTTCATCCATCATATTTCTTCACCGATATGATCTGCTAGTGCCGGTAGGGAATGCCAGTTCAAGAATCAGTTCACGAAGCGGAGGTAACTCCCTAAGTTAGGTCTAACATCAAGATTTGCTTTTTAGCCCAGTACATTTGCTAGGATGCCCAGCTTGTTTGACTCATTTGGTAAAATGAAATATTTAGAGTAAGAGATACATTTGAAATCTCATTGACAATTATTGGTTTCACTGAGACTAGTTCAACAGATTGAATCATATGAAACTAAGGGTTTATCTCCACGGCTTTCCTCTGACAGATACAACATGGTCATATGCTCCTTTTATCAACAAGTTCACAGATAGCCAAGTCCATTGAACAATTGACTTAGGTAGTGGAGTCATTAATTCCTTCCAAGAAAGTGATAACATTATTCAAGGCTCTGTTCTCGGCCTCTAACAGAATGAGAGTTCCTGTACCTTACTAAAGACAAGGCAACTTCCAAAAGTTTGTGGAAATTCAGGTTAAAAGGTAAGCTTATTTTGGTGAAAAAAGTTGCAATCCATGCATAAAAGATGTCTCCAAAATGTTCATGAAAAAAAGGATTTACTTAGTGATTTATTATTTGAAAAGCAGAGTGGCAGGGAGAGAGGGAGACATATACACAGGTTTTTCCATCCGCTGAATCAAATCCCCAAATAGCCACAACAACTGTGGCTGGGCCAGGCCAAATCCAGGCCTGAGGAAATCCACTGAGGTCTACCACATGTGTGGCAGGAACTCCTGAGTCAGCATCTGCTGCTTCTCAGGTGCATTCGCAGGAAGCTTGCTCAAAAGTGGAGTAGCCAGGATGAGGGCGCCCCAAATGGCAGCTTAACTTGCTGTGCCACAACATCTGCCTCATCCGTGAACATCCTCCTCCTCTACCTCCTTAATAACGTCCTTAGTTCTGCTTGTGTACCCTTCAATCTGTTCTCCCTCCTGGAAATGGAAACCACCTTAAAACATTACCTTAGGTGGGTTTTTTTTTATTTTATTTTATTTTATTTTATTTTATTTTATTTTATTTTTTTTATTTTTTGACAGGCAGAGTGGACAGTGAGAGAGAGAGACAGAGAGAAAGGTCTTCCTTTGCCGTTGGTTCACCCTCCAATGGCCGCCGCGGCCGGCGCGCTGTGGCCGGCGCACCGCGCTGATCCGATGGCAGGAGCCAGGAGCCAGGTGCTTCTCCTGGTCTCCCATGGGGTGCAGGGCCCAAGCACCTGGGCCATCCTCCACTGCACTCCCTGGCCACAGCAGAGGGCTGGCCTGGAAGAGGGGCAACTGGGACAGAATCCGGCGCCCCAACCGGGACTAGAACCCGGAGTGCCGGCACCGCTAGGCGGAGGATTAGCCTAGTGAGCCGCGGCGCCGGCCCTTAGGTGGGTTTTTGCTATGAAGTTATTGAGACAAAGATGTTAACACACAAGTAAGAGAGATGAAAGCAGGACGCTCCTGTTTCCATCTTACTAGTATGAGAATAATACGTGCAAAATGGATATGCTTTGTCTATTAATGATAAAGGGGTCTAACAACCCATAAGAAATCCCCTTCAATTCAGATAAAATCCCCCAGCCCCAGCCATTGTGGGTATTTGGCAGAATGAACCAGCGGATGGGAGATACTTGTCTGTCTCCCTGCCTTTCAAACACATAAAAGAATATTTTAAAAAGATAAATAAAAGTAAAAACTGGTTTTGGCATCACGGTTCCCACATTTCAAGCACTTGACAGCCTCCCCTGCTGACTGGCTACCATCTCATCAGCTCAGATACTGAAAACTTTCACATTTCAGAAAGTCCTGCTGGATGCCCTTTGTGTAGGACATAGCTCAGTGTTGCTCACCCGGGAGCAAGGAAGCTGAGGAATTTCCACATCACTCAGATCTGTCAAAGATAGACAGGGGCTCTCTTCATTCCCTGGGACACATATCTGTTTTTTCCTGTGCATAAATACAGAGAGGATATGGATGGACATCCATAGTGTCTGCTGCAAGAGTAAACCAGATTGTAGCCCTCCCTGCTTATAACTGCTTTTGCATGGGTTGCTGCTACAATTCAGATAAAGTCCAAACTCTTTGTCATGCCGTCCACATCCCAGTGATCTTTGACTTGAGGCTTAGTCCCCAGGCACGTTAGCAGAAAGCTGTATAGGAAGCAGAGCAGCTGGGACTTGAACCAGCTCTGCAACATGGGCTGCTGGTGTCACAAGCAGCAGCTGAACTTGCTGTGCTACAACACTGGCCCCTCACTTCTGCATTTGTTTTGTGTAGAATAAGGTAAGGCCTGAAGGGACTCCCAGTATCTAGTACTGTGTGTGGCATAATGAAAGGACTCATCAGATACCTGTCATACGAATAAGTGAACAAGAGAGTGTAGGAAAGCGGTTTTTACCAGCAAGGTGAGTGTACGCCAGGGCTTGAAAGGTCACACCTCTGCAGTAGTGCAGGGAATCATATGAATCTGATTGGACAATTAGTCTGAACGACAAGAGAGCTGAGACTGGAGAAAGAGTGTCCTGGCCATGACACTGTGTGTGGCTGCTGGTAATTGTCTTATACAGCAGATGGCCGAGGCCACTGGCAGGTCAAGTTCTGGATAAACATTATGGACACCAGCAGGGCACCACCTCCAATATGCAGTGACTTGCTAGTATCAGGGGTATTGCTCAAGTGTGGGTTACACTGGAATTTTCCAGGGCCTTAAAAAGTGACTGTGGTGCTAACAGATGGGGGATTTGACAAAGCTGATCCAGAGTCTGTGTAGTCTTCAGGCTTTCTAGGAAGAGTATGAGGTCACAGTTTGGCCATTTTTGTCCCCTAAGTTTGTTTGCCTTGAGCTGGTCTAGCACCAAAACAGGGAACTCCTAGATGATACTGTATGAACAGTAATCTGAGAACAATACCAAGTGTTCATTTGTTGCTTCATATTTGTAAAACATTCCCACTTTTCTGTTTCCCTAGTCCTCCTATAAGCTTTAGACTGTTTATAGCAATCTTCATTTTACAGGTATGAAAACTGAGAATTTTCCCTCTTTTCTATGTAGTCAGTGGATACCAAAGAAAGACTTGAACCTTTGAGAGAGGCTCTTTTGCTTATAAATCTGGAGCTCTTTTCAACGGACACAGTGCCTGTGGGGCCTGGACTGTGGCAAGAAGAGACTAGGGAATGTGATGACGGTAAGGAGAGTGGTGGGGGGAAAGGGGTGAGAAACTTTGAGAGCATCTCATTCTGGCCATCTTGGGAGGTTCCAGACCAAGGACCAATAACTCTCGAATGCCCATGGGGTAAAAGTCAGATGTAAACAAAGGCCTTTCATAGATGGAAGGAGTCACAGACAGTCATGTGGGGGAGGTTCTGTATGGAACATAGAGGCAGAGGGTGGAGCCTGTTTCCTTTGAGCAGCCAATCCCATGGAATCTCGATCTTTCAGCACCAGCTGATGGGATCTGTCAGCTTATACTACTTGTTTTCACTCCCATGCTGGCTTGGTTACTACAAAGTTAAAACTTTGGAAATTGAATCCATTTACTCCACTCTAGTACAGTGTTTGGCTTCTTTTGGCAACCTCGGCATGCTTCTATCAGGAGGGAACATCAGCAGGGCCATCAGAATTGCCATTTCAATGAGAGAGAGAGAGAGAGAGAGAGAGAGAGAGACAGAGACAGAAAGCACCCCCACACTCCCAACCACTGGTTCACTTCTCAATGCTCAGGAATCAGGCGCCAAATCCAGCTTCCTTATGAATGAGAGGGACCCAAGTATTTGGGCCAACACCTGCTTCATTCCATGGTACGCATTAGCAGGAAGCTGGAATCAGGAGAGTGGGCTGGACTCTTCCTCAGGTGCTCCCATGTGAGATGATATTCCAGGTGGCATCTCAACTACTCTGCTGAACGCCCAGCCCCTTGTCACTTTTCTACCACCAGAGAAGCGTGTGAGAATACAAACACTAGTACATGATAATATTGTGATTTTAGGCTAGATTCTCACACTAGTATCTCACGGAACAGTCCTCAGTGACATCTTTCAAGAAAATTTCAGTGGATTATAAACAAGAAATCTGGAGATATCTTATTAACATCTGAATTTCAGGATATTAAAAAAAAAAAAAAAAAGAGGAACATGACTGTACTAGCTCCATAACGCTGCATGGCCATAATACACTGGGACCAAATGCTCACTACAAGGCGCCTAGCTTAACTTCTTCATGCTTCCAGGCTGCGTCCTGTAGGTGTATATGTCTTCTAAATCCTGTTCAAAAGTTACCCTGAACCCCTTTATAATTTTATTTGCAACTTTAGTAATAGCAAGAAACCACTTCCAACCCACTTCATAATGTTTGGACACGTGCTTATATGCCATGGCCTACTGGTTGAGAAACATTTTCCTATGAAGTTGTGTCTTCAGGTTTCCCCAAGACGTGCATGCAAGTCTGCTCTTGGCTTATAGCTTCTCTAAGCAGATGGTAATCAGGCATAAACATTGCCTGGACTATGGATCTGGGCAGTTATGGCTAGAATCCTAACTTCCATGCTTTGTAGTCAGTTACTATTTTTTAAATAATGGAGCTAGCTACCAGAATAATTAAAAGAGGGAGTAAATCTTTAAAAAGTAAAAAAAAAAAAGCTTATTTATATAACTCAAATAAATAAGAGCTGCTCCTGGCCCAATGATGAGAATGCCATGACATCCAATATTACGTCCCTGAGCTCTTTTACAAAGGAAAACAAAAATCCTAGCCTACTCAACCTAAAATCTCTAAATTTTTAATAGGAGATTTATTGAGATGTATCTGTGTACAATTAATGGCCTTCTCTTTACTTTGAAGTGTGCAAATAATTCTGTTTAATCACTTTCATATTATGCCCAGGGGTACTAGAAAATTAGATTCTATTGCTGTTGCCACTAGTCCTGAGTGCTCACATTTCTGCACACAGTGCCTTTTATCATGTTTTCTTGCATTTGTAAAAGAGATGGAGGTGGCTTGAGTCCTCCAATTTACTAAACAGTCTTTTATTTAGAAGGGGACCACACATGAAAAGAGACTTGGCACTCTGCTGTCAAGCAATAGCTTTTGAAATAGGACTATTAAGCTTAATTAAAAGAGAAAGACACATAATGGATGATATTTGATCTCCTAGGAAGGAGTGTATAACCCCTGCAGATGAGGAATGTGGTGGATCTCCTCAGGTAAACAATTTTTATGTCCTCTATCACTTATTGTATCAATGACAATGGCAAGGCAGCATAAAATACCACATAATAAAATCACTACACAACTTGTTGAAAATTACACTCAGTTTGATTGAAAAAAGATGTTGAACTGTGTCGTGGTGAAAACATTCTTTATCATTCTGTACAGAAGAAAAGCCAAGTAGTAAACCTTTCAGTGTGTTTGACAAGTCTGTTAATAGATACAGCTAATCACCACAAAATGCACCTTATTCTACTGGAAAATCTTAAGAAATAAGCTGGGGCTGGTGCTGTGGTGTGGTGGGTAGGGCTGCTGCCTGCATTGCCAGTGACCCATATGAGCACAGGTTCAAGTCTCTTATTCCGATCGAGCTCTCTGCTATGGCCTAGGAAAGTGAAAGAAGATGGCCCAACTCCTTGGGTTCCTGCACCTGTGTGAGAGACTTGGAGAAAGCTACTGGCTCCAAGTTTCAGATGAGCCCAGCTCCAGCTGTTGTGGCCATTTGGGGAGTGAACCAGTGAATGAAGGATCTCTTTCTCTCTGCATCTGCCTCTCTAACGCTGCCTTTCAAATAAATAAATCAATCTTAAAACAACAACAAAGAAGCCACATTTTCCTATTTACCAAGGGAGGAAATAAACTCTGTGCTCTAATGATGTTATAACATTATTCATCATACTTGATGCATGAGTTCAAAATCAGTATTAGTCATACCACACTGAGCTCTTTATTACCAGAAATATGTGATAGTTTTTACACCATAAGTTTTCAGATTCAATAGGCAGATGGTAGCTGCTGAGTACCCCCAAACTGGAGCAAGTTAAATTTAAACACAACTTGATAGTTCACACATTTGTGTAAGGGACTTGGTTAAAACCAAACAGAATTTGATGACATTTACAAATATTTGCACTATCTTATAGAACGGCTGCCCGATTCTGATGTGGTCTTCTTCCCTGTTTCTTTCTCCAGGTCTTTTCAAGGGCGATGATTGCATGAATTGACCAAAGGGAAATGAACTACTGTGTGTTCCTCTGGACTAGCTCTTCCATCGACTTGAAGCCTTTGGTTAGAGAACAGGAGAAGCTGTGAATGTCACTTATTGTGAATTATGAAGAACGCCTGCTCATGTAAGGTCTTGCAAAAGAAAATAATATTTTTTTCTCTCATTGGATTTTCATTTGTGATCAATATTTTTAAAAGAATGTTCCAAGGAACACTAATCTCATAGTGAATTCCCCATGTTCAGAGATTTTAAGGCAATAACAATGTTGCATTTTCCAGCAGAAAGAATTCATTGCTTTTTAGAAATGCTAGTAAATTATATTTAAAATCTAGATTTATGATTTTCTTAAAAGAAAATATGCCAATATAGTGGCTATACCCTGAAATAGAAATAATTTCTTGTGGATCCTATTATTTAGAGCAATTTACGTGTCTGGATTCTGGAATCTTTTTACTTGACTCCTGCTGTTCTAGTCTTTCTAGATACATAATGTCCTTTGATGTACTGAAGGATCAAATGACTCCCCTGGTATTTCTATTTTACCTTGTTTAGAAATATTTCTCCAATGTGGATGGAAGTTTTTTTTTTTCACAATTTTGGGATGTACTGTTCTGGAAAATTATTTGAGTTTATAATGCAAGGCAAATTTTAGCATATTGCTATAAATTCAAAAAAATTCAGATTTGTTGGTATAAATGTTATGTGGTTGCAGGCAAATATTTATGAAAGTGGCAAGTCAAGTTTTTCAGTCAGGATTCTTTTTCCATTTCTGAATGCTTTTACAGAAGTTCAAGATACAGAATCAGTTTATCTGGTTAAAGTGTCAACACATCTGTTCAGACTTCAGGCCATGTTGGTGGAGATCAAGGTGCCTCTTGATTTCACTTGAGAGTTAAGACTAGAAAGTCCAGATTATGAGGTCTGTTGTGCTGCTGCCAGAATAAGAAGTCCTATCCACATGTGTTTCAGCAAGGAGGTTTTAAAGAAAATGCAGATATGCTTGCAGATGATTGGATAGCAATGCAAAGAACTGTTCTGCTGTCTCCAAGAAAATGAAAACCTAGGTAGATCTTTTCTTCCTTTAAGTATCAACTGAGTAACTTTAAAGAAGATGGACAATAATTAATTCTGGGGCATGAGCTCCATTTCTGTCATCCTGGTGATCACTCTTGTAGGCTGAGTATGGGATTTGATAATGCATCTTGCTGACAAAGGACTCTGCAATAGGAGCAGTAGATTTCTTGGTGGCTGGGAATAATGACCATCATGGAAGCAAGGAAGTTTAGGGTACCTGTGAGCATTGTAGCAGGGTGTGTTTGGATTCAGTTAAAGGTGATTCAGTAAAAACAAATGGCAAATAAAGAGGACAAGTAGATTTAGAAAGAAGTTATTTACCACTTTAATAGGGCTGTCCAACATTGGGTCACATAGATCATTCTGGAACCTAATTGCTTTCATAGGCTTCCTATCTCACCAGAAGAGAGCTGAGTTCTCTAGGAAAAAGCAAATCAAACATAGAAAGAGATGCCATGATAAGACTTGTTGCTACAGCACTATGTAGTTAACGATGCCAGACTTTGGATTTAGTTAGAGGACATTTCTGCAGTCTAAGACAGCTATACAAAGCCTTAAGACATTGTATTTACATGACTTATTGATACAGGGATCTACTTCCTACCACAGCTCTGCCAGAGTCTTAATAGCATGGTGGAGCAGTTCCCTCTAGAATCCTCATTTTCTTATCTGTGAAAAAGCTAGTAGTTCTAAAAATATTTTCCTGGAAGAGGTTAGAATGGTTATCATATATCAATTGAATATAAAGTATGGTTATGTAAGCCAAGCTTGCATGCTAATATCGCACAGGGTAGAAAGCAATAAAACAGGACGATGTGCTTCCTTGGGCCATCTGGGAGAAACAGAAGGAAGCTCTTGATTCAGTATCTTTATGATGCCTCAAATTCCAGGAGTCCACCTGTAGCTGGCCTTCCAGTGGCATTACCACATTGAATTCTCAAAAGGGCACATATCTTCCTTGCTGATAGAAAGAAAAATGACAAAACCAAAACAAAACAAAATAGACAAGACATCTGAAACTTAAATAGATAACACCAGCCGTCTCAAACAGTGGTACTGTTCATTTCTTGAAGAGAATATATAATATTTCAAAATATTATATATACATATATTTCAAATGGTACAAAGTAACTGTAGATCCAAATTAGAAGACAGTTGATCCTTCATGATACCCACAATTTTCACTGAGAAAACCCTTTTTAAAAATCCACTTTCAATGTTGTTGCCAAAAACTCCGAGTCTTCTCACTATGGGGTATTTCATTACACACAGTAAATGCACTATGATTATCTGGTAACCAGTCAAAGTGCACAGAAGCAATCCATTTGGTTTGTAAATGTGTAAGATGTTTGGAATTCTCAAAATGTGTTTTCCACAGGAATGATTTTCCTTTATTATCACAAAAGCTTCTGTTAGGTTCTTGGATGGATCTGAAACCAAACAAAGAGAATTTCAGCGAGAGATGTAGTAAATGGAGGCACACACAAAAAAATACAATTATTCAGTAAATGAGGACCTCTTGAATCTTTATGATGTTGCTTCCTTCAGATGATCCGAAGTAAGAAAACATTCTTTAAAAATTACAGCAGTTCTCAAATGGTGAGCAAAGCATATTTGACAGGCTATGATATTTTCATCACTGTATTAAGTTAATTAGTGTCACAACTAAGGGAAAAGACTCTTGGAACAATGTTTATCTGCGACTCTCTTCATGGACGTGTGACCTATGCAGCTGCACAGGGTTCTGAAAAGGGCCTCACACTGTGTTTAATGCCCTGTTATTATTTTCTTGAACTTTTTAGTACTTTTTGAGCAAAAACCCGCATTTTCATTTTTTCAAGGGGCCCTGCCAATTACATAATCACTCCTGTGTCTATCTGATGCAGTTTGACCTCAGCAGGTCACTTCATGGTCTTGTTCAGGTTGAGCTGTTCTAAGACACAGAGTGGTGGTATAAGGTTATCACAAAGGTTAGACCACATCTATATAGGAACATAGGAGATCTTGGCAAGATGGACAACTGCTCTGCTCAAGGATACATTGTTAAGGGCAGTCAAGAGCACACTTCTATAACTATTGATTCAATTTAATCCATTTGAATATGGTCCCCCAAAATGAAATATTTAAAATCAAACATGCACAGAGAACCACTGTTGTATAGCATAACTGATGATTTTAACAGAGTTGAAGTCTTTAGAGTTCAAGGAAAAAATGGCTTTCTTGTCATCTCTAAATTCTTTATAGTTTTAGAAATTCAGTGTTCTGATTCTGGGAGTGGAAGTCCATTTGAAGCTTTTAGAGTTAGGCAGGAACAGCAATAAAAGTTTGCATCCAAAATGGGTTGGACAAAAGTCAGCATGTATGAGAAATTTCCATGTATTTATTTTCATATCCTTTCCTTTTGATTTCCTACATTCCAGTGGCCTTTATCTAGCCTTTTTCTTACACTGGGGGAGGAGAAAGTGGTGTTTCCAAAATGGAATGCAAATTACCTTTTTGTTCCTCTGACCCTGGTCTCTGTGGAAGACCAGGACCTCTGTCAAGTTCACCAGCACATCCACAAGATGTTAATACAGTAAATTTGGATAGTAGAGCCTTTAATATATTTATTGGCTAAAAAAAATGAATGAGTTCACTTGAATCTGAGGTAACAGTGATAGGACCATTTGGTTTATTCTTCCTGCCTTCCTGTAATCTTCAAATCTCTCAACATTTTCATGCTTATTAATGTTTCCTTCTTATTTTCCAATACTTTATCCCTCTGGCCAGCAACTGTTATTATCTCTTTAGAATCTTTATTTCTTTCTCTTAAAAAGTATTTCATGCAAAAATGGACTGGAAGTAAGGATTAGAAAGCTATGGGCTTTCAGAACATTCAGAGCATGTACAAGTTGAAGAGAAGTTGAGATATGTCAAAGATGGTACTTTTTCATTCCACTCATATAAAAACAGTGGGGGCAATTAGAATAGGTAGAGACTCACAAAACCTGGGTTACTGTCAGGATGTAGGACCCAGTAGACTGTGGACAAATGGTATGTTGGATTAGTGTTGGGCCAATTTGAACAAATGGCCATGGTAGTCACTTGTGCAATCTCGGCTCTGATAACCCCTCCTTTAAGGAATGAAATTTGTGTACGAATTGTTGATCTCATTAGTCTGGAAGAGCCTCTCATATTGTACTGAAGCAAATCCAAAGTTGTTTGCTGCTTGCTAAGGCTTTACACTGGGTTATGTGCTGCTGCTTTAATCTGCTATTTTTCCTTTCAAGTGACCTTGGTTTTCTCCTCATTTCAAGCCCCCTTCTTCTTCCTGTCCTCAAATAACTGATGCTAAGTTTGAGATAGAATTATCACATCATTGTCAAGTAATTTATTTCCTCCAGGGGAAGTCTGTCTTTCAAAATTAAGCCACTGTTCCTGAGTACATGGGATATAGTCTCTATAATGTTTAAACTTACATATTTGTTAGGTTAAAGTCAATAAATAAAGGAGTGGATATCTAAAACAACAGGAAAAGAGCACTAGTCAATAATCAGACTAGTTAGTTTTACTACTAATTTTAGCCAAGCAGTTTAATGAAGCAATTTATGTTAAGATCAAGAAGGGGTAAGGTAAAATTTGGCCATGAAACTTCATCCAGATGTACTATTCTTCTTCTACTTAGAGAGTGTGTGCCACTAGCTTTATTCTACTCTAAGCTGGTTTTGAGAAACCTCTCAGAGTTGCCAACTTCCTTCCTATATGGTGACATCCGGGAGTTTTTTCTCCTCTTATGTTTTGTATTTTCTCCTCTTATGTATTCTCCCAAATACCCCCAAAAGATTTTTGCCCAATTCCACATCTCCTTTCTCCTTCCTTCAGTAACATAGTCACCCAGATGCAATTGTCCCAAGGTCCTTAGAAAGTAGCTTGTCACCCTGGCTAGTCACCATTATCATTGTCTGGTAGTTTAAATGAAACACTGAATTTTCACTCTCTAGCCTTTTTAAAAAATGAGTATCAGAACATTTTAAATGCATCACACTTTGAAACATCTGCTTATCTACATTTGCAAGACTCCTGAGAATTTTCTCTTAGAATTATTATTTTGGAAGTAACCTAAAAAGTAGGATTGTATCTATGGAATACATGAAATCTGTTCTCTTTAATATTAACAAAAGAATATAAACAAAGAAGAATAAAAAACTCTTTTTTTAATATAGGGAAAGAGAATGGGGTCCAGAGATTTTTCTTGCAATAATTTCTACATTGGAGTTACTTTTAAAGTAATAGTATGTTGGCAAGTCTCAGTTGCCATTAATAATTTGGGCTATTTCTTCAGCTTTTACAAAAGATTTATTTATTTATTTGAAATGCAGAGTGGAAACAAGAGAAGGAGAGTGAGAGCGAGAGAGAGATAAAGATCTCTCATGCCCACTGGTTCACTTCCCAAATGGCTGCAACAGCCATGGCTGGGCTAGGATGACACAGGAGCCTGGAACTCTATGTGGGTCTTCCATGTAGGTGGCAGGGGTCCAGGTATTTCTGCCATCTTCTGCTGCTTTGCCGGACACATTAGCAAGGATCTGGATTGGAAGAACAGCAGGGACTGGGACCAGTACTCTAATATGGATGCTGGTGTTGCAAGTGATGCTTAACCCACCGCACCACAATACCTAGTCTCTTTTCTGTTTTCTTTGGATCAGCTTTACACACCAGACCGAAAGATGTTCTTTGTTTTTTTTTTTTTTTTTTTTTTTCCTTCCCTCTTTGATATGAATAGGACAAGGTAGATGTACAACTTATAATGAGAAAATGAATTTGTGAATGAAATCATTAAAAGTAAAATTCCTATAGTGTGTAGGCACACAGAGGCTCTGGAGTACAAGAAAAAGTACTAAAAACCTACTGTCAGAGAATGTGATCTCAGGAGAGGGGCTTGCACACCACTTTTCTAGAACAGAAGGCTCTGTTCCTCTGGAATTTCTTGGTGACTTTTGTGTGCAAACTACGTTTCATTGTGAATTTCCTAGGCAGGTAGGGGAGACACTATATGTCAAAGGTGTTGGAGTTCCCGGAAAGTTTAAAAAGTCTATGTTTTTGAGTGTTCTCTTTTTCTGTCTATAAATACAGACTTGAAAATTCTAAGTTGTCTCATACATGACTGTAAAGTAGACTCTTATTTCCTGGCTTGAAACAGACTCATACATCAGAATAAGTACATCCTCAGTTTTCAAACCAACTGCAAGGACAATGTGTGTCTCTTACACAGCCAGCTGTCTAGTTGTGCTCTGCCCATCCAGGGTGGTGGCAAACAGTGTGCTCTAGCCTCCTTGACCCTGATCAGATTCTGCACACAACTCCTGTGAAGCCAGATAATGGATGTTTGGGAGTGTATTTAAAACATGCTCAAGCATTTTGTAATATACTTGACAGAGGTCAAATCAAAGAAGTCACAGAAGTCAATAAAGAGGAAGAGATAATTTTTATTTTATTTTTTTTGAGTTTATATTATATCTTCCAAAGAGTCTCCTAGTCGCTTCTCTTAGAACTTTATGTATTTGAATCTCAAAAACATTTGACTATCTTTATTTTCGTGTACTTGAGTTTTAGGTCTGCAGAGATCATGAAAGCAAGACTTACCTTCTATAATGAGTGATTGGTTACCCTTTAGATTTGGGAATAGAGTTTTGGAAACAAAGCCAGTAGCAACATGTTTATAGAGTAGGTAATGGGGACCATCCATACAGGACATAATTAAGAGTAGCTTAAATCAAACCAGCTTTTGAGGGCACCTCCAAATTATGTGACAAAATCATTTTCAGGCAAAAATGACCAAAGGGAAGTATGATATTCCTCCTCCCCTAGCTAATCAAAATGATTTCTCTAGGGAAATGGCAAAAGCCAGGCTCATTTGTGAATATTCTTTTCTGCACATGTTGCCTTGAAATGAAACACAATAGTCCCTGGTGAGCTATGGGTACATGCAGAAGTGTGTCAGCAATGCAGGGTAGTTCAGAAGTTCCTCCTAGCCACAGGCTAGAGAGGTATGGCCATGGTTAATATGATCTATAGAGGCAACCAAATTTGACATTCAAAGTATCTCTACTTATTTTATATTTGAAAAACAAGAGCTTTATAGAGTATTAGATAACATCACTCTTATTTTCTTTAGCATCAAGCGAAAGAGTCAAGTATACTTATGAAGAGATGATGCTGAGAAGGATCACATTAAGACTCATAATATGGGATTGGATTCAGAGATGCCCTTTCAAATTGAGGCATCATTTGGTAGATGTTTAATATATGTAAAGTTTAATATATGAGGTCTGTAACTGGTGGAGCTTGCTTTAAAAATATTCAGATACACACACATACATACCAGGGCTTATCTTGAGTTGGTACATATGTAGATAAATATACTTATTGCTAAAATATTGACATGCACTTATATTAGTGGGCAAATCATCGCTGTCTGATATTTCCCAAGCATCCTCCAATCCCTTCATGATTCCCAGACTGTTCAGTCCCTATAGGGCTAGTGGCTGCCCTAACTGGGTCTCTATCTTGCTCTAGGCACCAATTCTGAGGGTGGGATAGCCTTTTCCTACAGGTTGTCATTGTACATTTTGAAGATTACTCCTGAATTAACAAGCGAAATCAAGAAATGATTCTAACACCTCACAAAAACCTTCTCACTTCTCTAAAATGCCATCAAATAATTCCTTTAAAGAGCTGGAGACAATGGCTGAAACAGTCTGAATGAATTAGATGAGGCCCTTATTTGATTGTCATTCTGAGTGCCATTGTTATGTGAATTATTCGAATAATTACCTCACTGTTCCCTTTCCCTCAGGCTATGACAGCCCAGCTTTATTTATGAGTCTGTAAGAGAAGCACTACACTGCTCTATGTGGAAAAGTCAAGTTCAAAGTCTGACTTATTCATGAACAGACACTGTTCTGCACAGTTACGGATATGTTCAGTCAGGAAAAAAATCTTCCTTCTTTTCCATTCAAAGTTTCTCTGGATGCTATTTGCACAACACCAAGGCAGAGAGCTCAGTATGTAACATGCATGAGACATGGGAAATTAGTGAACTTACTCGTGTGGTCTTAATTTTGTTGCCTGTCGCGCACATCCATCCAGAATTGTCAGGGAGTGTCTTACATTCTTCTCCCTCTAGACAAGGCTCCATCTCACACCACCATTTCCCAATCACAATGGAGGCTGTGTGGAAAAACAAGACAGCACTGTGTTTGTAATTCATCCAGACCACCTGGGCATGCACACCATGTCCCTCTTCAGGTTTGTTTTGTTTGTTTGTTTTTGGCAGATAGAGTTAGACAGTGAAACAAAGAGAGAAAGGTCTTCCTTCCATTGGTTCACCCCTCAAATGGCCGCTACGGCCGGCGCTGCACCGATCTGAAGCCAGCAGCCAGGTGCTTCTTCCTGGTCTCCCATGCAGGTGCAGGGCCCAAGCACTTGGGCTATCCTCCACTGCCTTCCCAGGCCACAGCAGAGAGCTGGACTGGAAGAGGGGCAGCCGGGACAGAATCCGGCGCCCCAACCGGGACTAGAACCCGGGGTGCTGGCGCTGCAAGTGGAGGATTAGCCAAGTGAGCTGCAGTGCTGGCCTCTCTTCAGGCTTTAAAGCTCTTGAAGCACAGGAAGCCTACTTTCATCTCCCGTGACTAAGAAAATTCTGTTATGAAAAACAGGATTTCAGTTTATCAACCTCATAACATGTATATAATTACATTGTTAGGTTTCATCAAGCAGCAACGTGTCCAAAATCTATTTCAATGATGAAAACATGTGCAATGGGGAGACTCGCTCTTTGGGTCTTTAGGAAATTCTGCTAGATTTTGTATGTCATGGACCCGGTACCATTACTTTTCAGTGAAGCAGACAAAAGAGCCAGGTGCTGTTCAGAATGACTTCTTTCCAGATAGGTTAGTTGATCTACCCAGCATTAGGGTTTATGTCCTTAGCCAAGAGCCTTGGAGAACTTCAAAGACCCAGCAAAGGAGAAAAATGAACAGACTACAAGGACAGAAGCAAAGTTGCAAAATAGAAGTCAAGAGGAATAATACCTGAGGATATTTCTTTCCAGTCAAAAGTATGGCTGATAGGATTGTGGCTTCTTTCAAATGTTTGATAGGACATGAGTGCAGCTCTCACATGCAGATCTGTTGGTTAAAAATCAGCCCTCCTTTTCAGGTTGACGTCAAGGATGGCCAGAGTAAGAAGCTGCCACCAAGTTTAGCATATATGTGTTTTGATAATGAGATTCTAGAACCAGCTACTAGAACCACTCAAGGCAAATCAAGAAGCTCCACATCCCTCTTCAAGTTCTGAGTGAAAAATAGTTTCTACCTAAGCACCGGTCATTTCTGCAGCTCCTCGAGGCCTTTGCTCTGCTCAGATTCAGATGGACTTTGCTATTTGGAAGCATCAAGTCATGAGCCGTGTTTGTTTTATGAGACTTCCCAATGGGCTGTTTTGGCACTGGGCCAAGACTCTTATCTACTTCTTTATATTCTCATCCATCAATACCCACATCCCAAAGAGGAGTCTCCACCATGGTGTTTAATCCTCACACTGACAAAGAAATCAAGTGACATCTGTTAATGCCACAGGAGATCCATGTTAAAATGGAATGGAGTAAACTCTGCAGTTACCAGGTGCACGTGGGAATTGGCTACTCACTCAGCGTTCGGCAGACAGTAGAGTGCCTCCTTAAAAGCACAATGATTTAAACATGAAGACATCTGTGTTTAGGTGTTCCTTCTATGCTTTCTTTGTTTTGGTCTTTCCCTCCCTTAAAATTCGGTATTCCTCAATTTTCACTTTGAGTGAAATTATCATGTAGGGTTACATATGCAAACTCAGATGTACTTGGGACAACACCTGGCTCCCGGCTTTGGCCTGCCCAGCCCTGGACGGTGCCTCCATGTGGGGAGTAGACTTACAGATGGAAGGCCTCTCTGTCTCCCTCCCCCTGTTACTCTGCCTTCAAATAAAATAATAAAAAAAAAAAAAGTCAGGTGTACTCTATTATTTTGTCAATTTAAGAAATTTTTCAAAAAATGATTTTTCCATGTTTTATTTTTTGCCTTACATGTGAGCCAGGCCAGTACATTTCAATTGCACCTTCATTGGATCTGGTGAGCAAGGCATCACACATGTGATAAAACCTTGTTAATAGTCCAGTCAATATGAGCAATAACAAGATATTTTGATAAAACAGAGTGAAACGGAAGACAGAAATCCTCTACTGCATCCAAACCCTTTAAGAGTACAAAATGATTCTAAGAGTTCTTCATTTTTATTTATTTATTTGCATTTTAATAGCATAGGTTATATCCAGGCATGAGGCAGTGGAAAACTGTTGACCTGGTCAAAAAGACTTATTTGACTATGTCACCACTTTAAGAAACAACTTTTAAGAAAAGCACGTGTTTGGGTGGCAAGAACAACACACAAAGTGTTAAAAGGGGTTAAAAATTATAAAAATTTGTGGGAAAGTAAGATAAAAATCAGCAGTATTTTTTGAAAAGCCATTATCGGAAGCTGCCTTTTGGCTGGCACTTCCTTAGAAACAGTCCAGGCACATTTATTACCACATATGATGTGTATTCTTGATAGCCTGCCTCCTATTTCAATATCACTGCCCTGAAAATGAGGGGCATTAGGACTGGAAACTCACTCAGCGCGTATCTGAGATGAAAGAGCTGGTCCCAACACTCCTTCAATTTAGCATGCTCCATTCTTTCTGCACGAAAGCATGCCAATAAATGAACACCTGCCAATGGGGTCAGCCTTTAGTATTTTCTGCCTTCTTCTAAGAAGCCTGGGTCTTCTTCCTTTAAGTTGCTCTCTGCCCTATTGGAGCTGACCTACTTTGATGCATGCTAACAAAGTAGTTTCCTTTTTTTTTCCCAGCATGAATGTCTCCTAAATGAAAATGTAGACAGTAGGAAAAAAAGGTCTCGAAACCCTATATATCATCTTTAATTTAAAATTTGTAATGATCCACTGGCTCAAGGGAGAAAAGAAAAGCCTTTCTAAATAAAAATGTCCTCAGACCTGCTTATAATATCTAAAAATTCATGTGACAGTTGCCTCTCCTAAACAGAGTTTTATGATCTGGCACTATCTTCTGGCTTATTCGAATCTAGTTCATTCTTTCGGTGTTGCTTTTGTAAAAATGCTATTGAGCCAATCTTTTTTTTTTTTTCTTTGACAGGCAGAGTGGACAGTGAGAGAGAGAGACAGAGAGAAAGGTCTTCCTTTTGCCGTTGGTTCACCCTCCAATGGCTGCCACTACCAGTGCGCTGTGGCCAGCGCATCGCGGTGATCCGAAGGCAGGAGCCAGGTGCTTCTCCTGGTCTCCCATGGGGTGCAGGGCCCAATGACTTGGGCCATCCTCCACTGCACTCCTGGGCCATAGCAGAGAGCTGGCCTGGAAGAGGGGCAACTGGGACAGAATCTGGCGCCCCGACCGGGACTAGAACCTGGTGTGCCGGCGCCACAAGGCAGAGGATTAGCCTATTGAGCCACGGCGCTGGCCTTGAGCCAATCTTGTTTATGATTTAAGTGTTATTGTGATCATTTAGAAATATATCTCTTGGGGCTGGTGCTGTGGTATAGTGGATAAAGCTGCTGCCTGCAGTGCCAGCATCTCAAAAGAGCACAGGTTCGAGTTCCAGCTGCTCCTCTTCCCATCCAGCTCTCTGCTATGGCCTGGGAAAGCAGTAGAAGGTGGCCCAAGTCCTTGGGCCCCTGCACCTGCATGGGAGACCCAGAGGAAGCTCCTGGCTCCTGGCTTCGGATCGGCACAGCCTCAGCCATTGCGGCCATCTGGGGAGTGAACCAGCGGATGGAAGATCTGTCTCTGTCTCTACCTCTCTCTGTAACTCTTTCAAATAAATAAAATAAAAAATCTTAAAAAAAAAAGATAAAGAAACTTTGTCCTCCTTAGCCCCTTCTCACACACATATAGGCTATTTTCTAACTATCAACCTAAAATTCACCTTTCAAGAGAGGTTAACTCATAAAATCCGTGTGTGTGTGTATGTGGAGAGAGAGAGAGAGAAAGAGTTAGAGGGGAGGGGGGGAAGAGAGAGAGAGAGAGAGAGAGAGAGAGAGACTCTGCTGAGTAAAATAATTCTATTGTATTACTAATGACAATGAATTTCATATCAAACACAAATACTCAGGGAACATAAAAACATGTAGTTTCTTGTAAAATTAAATTAACTCAGGGCAGGCATTTGGTACAAGCTGTTAAGTGATTACTTAGGAAGCCCATATTCCATATTAGAGTGCCTGGTTCAAGTCCCCACTTTTCTACTTCCAATCTGGCTTCATGCTAATAGGCATGCTAGAAGGCAGGAGATGATGACTTAAGTACTTGGGTGAAATGGATTGAGTTCCAGGATCCTCATTTCATTTCAGCCCTTTCAGACTGTTGTGAGCATTTGGGGAGTGAACCAGCAGGTGGAAGATGTCTCAAATAAAATAAGTAAAAGTTTTAAAAATTAAATTGAGAAAATCAACTGGGCAAGAGAAAGTTTACCCTACTTGGTTTTGTGTGGTCTGAGCCACACATTGCTTGATGTCATTAGTCACAGCGTTTTAATGTACTTCCTAAAAGTGAGCATTTTTGAAGTCAAGAGAAACTTGTGAGGTAGAAGAGTAGCTGCTCTACAAACCTTTTATTTCCTACAGGAACTTAATTATGTTATAAAAACTTTCTTTTGTCTAATTATTATTTAACAAAGATCTTTAAGGTCCCTTTTAACCCTATACTGTTCTGAGATTTGCTCTATGAAATGTGCCATGTTCAGGGAAACATCTGTTACTCAAGTGTTTCAAGAATGTTCATCCTTCCTTGAGTCATTCCTAAAAACACTAAACCCACTTTAATCAAGAATCTTGATGTCTTCCTTCTGCTGGGTCATTTTTACAGAGCAAAAGAGACTATAAAAGGAGAATCAATCCATCTTTCACCACAATCTCTAAATGCAGTAGAAATCCTTTTGTCTTTTGTTGTTGTTTTTACCATTGTCTACTTATTAGGCATTTTCCATGGAAATACAGTGAGATACTAATAAATAAACATTATATTATATTGCCTAACATCTGCAGGCCCATATTTTATCATTTCAACAAATAATATTTGACTCTCAATTCAGCAACTGTTCAAAGTAATATCTAATACACTGAGTGATTAAATAAAGAACATGACATAGTCCCTGACCTGAACTCTTATACTTCAGCCCTGGGTTTCTCAGTGTGGGACATTACTGTCATTTTGGCATGAATTACAGAAAGGAGGTAGGGATGAGCAATGACCTCTTCCCTCAGCACATGTGTTATTGTGCTGAAAATCAGACTTGAAACTCATGGGAGAGTAAAAGGATAAAACTTGAATATGACTGTGGAAGGTCTTAAAACAAGAAGCTTGAGTTTTTTTTTTTTAATGTATGCATGAGTTAATGAAGATTCTAGAATCTAGATGCAATGAGTCAAAGGAAGACATGACTAAAACGTGGCTGGGGGAGTTGAATGTGTCAGTGGTGTGAAAGATGGAACAAAGA
Source organism: Oryctolagus cuniculus (assembly GCF_964237555.1). Taxonomy (NCBI): domain Eukaryota; kingdom Metazoa; phylum Chordata; class Mammalia; order Lagomorpha; family Leporidae; genus Oryctolagus; species Oryctolagus cuniculus. Next base: position 80,906,983 of record NC_091441.1, read on the forward strand.
AAAAGAATCTGGCAGAAGAGCCAGGTAAGTGTCATGGTATTCAAAAAGAGAAGGAACAAGGTTGTGATTCTGGATGCTTGCTCTAGAACTGTGAAGAAGCGGTGAAACTGATGTAGGACAACTGAAGCAATGTTGCAGTCAGGAACTCAACCATCTTCATTGTAACCCTAACTGCACTGGCCTTGGGTGCCTGTCTCTTCTTAGTAGACAACAGACTTCTCTTGGACTAGTGATCAGACTGCATTCATCTCTGAATGGCAAAGATGGGTTTGAAATTTGCAGATGAAAATTAAATAAAACAAAAGCAGTGCTTACAGTAGAGTAGTGCTTATGTGAGGATATCAGCAGCACTTATATATTAATTTATAAGCCACTAGACTGAGTGTGACATTCAGTTAATATTCAATAAATATTAGCTATCATCATCTTTGTTGGTGTCTTTACTTTTATTACTCTAAGGGATAAAATCTCTCCAAATAGAAAAGGCAATGCTTCACAAATTTAGAGAGCAAACCATTGTTGTTCAATATTATGCCAAACTCTCAGCTTGCTTTTATGACTTACGAGGGTTTGAGCATAAATTAAATGGTTGAACATATGATTATATTCATGTTCCCAGAAGTAGGTTATAAGTACATCAATCAAGACAAATTTCCAGCCTCATTTTTATGCAACCTGTCATGCAATTTAAGGCAATATCTAGGACTTCATTAAAGGGAGGGGACAGCTCTTCAGCCTCCCTTTTTGCACAGGTTGTTGGAACAGCTGTTACAATGCTTTTCTTCAAAAGACCTGCAGTGGCTCCCTGTGTGTTATTGTCTTTATCAAAGCAAACAGAAAATTAAAGGCACTGCATACATTTCCCTGCAGTCACTTCAAACTCTCTCTCACCAGCACATGTTTAAGGCCAGGATCCATTTTGGAGTCATTGTGTATTGGTTAAGCCTCTAAGCTCCTGGGTATGTTGATAGAAGGATATGGTTTGAATCTTAAATTCATCACCTACTAGTAGCATAGTTTTGGAAAGTTAAAAACTCAGTTGCCTCACATACAGATGGAGTTATTAAAATCACAGCTGGTTCTTATAAATTTGAGATGCGATAAGGCACCTTGCACAATGCCTAATAAGCTTTATGTGCAACACGTGGTGCTTATTAACATGACTTATCCACATGTCCATTATCAAGCCATGTATGCATCTATCCAATTACCTCATACAGAGTTAATGCCTTATCTTCAATGCAGGTTTACATTAATTCTGAGATACATTTTTTTACAGATGGAATTGGATTTCTTTATAGAATCTACAATATTTCTTAAACATAGATTTAACTGCTGCTGATGGAATTGATTAGTAGTGCACTTCTTCTACAAATTCTTTTTCTTTAAGATTTATTTATTTATTTGCAAGTCAGAGTTACACAGAGAAAGGAGGGGCAGAGAGAAAGAGAGAGAGAGAGAGAAGAGAGAGATGTCTTCCATCCGATGGTTCACTCCCCAGTTGGCCACAATGGCTGGAGCTGCGCTGATCTGAAGCCAGGAGCCAGAAGCCGGGAAGTGGCAGCAAGAGGAGTTCTCAAAGATGAAGTAATATAATCACTAAGTAATGAAAATGTTTCTTCTATTATAACAAATAAGAATATATATAACGATATAAAAGGCCAACTTCACACAAATTTTAAGAGAAAGCCTAAAGTGGCAAGAAATCTCTTACTTGTGATGGGCTGTTTCAAGCTGTCTTACCACAATACAGGGTGTCAGCTTCTACTTATTTGAAAATAGGTCCTCTTCTTGGGGGACAGGGACTTTTCAGGGTCTTTGAAAAATTTTTGCCAACTCAAGGATACTCCTAATTACTGCCAACAATTCTCCTTTTCTCACACTAGGTGCCAAGGGTGGAGTGCCTGACTTAATACGTACATTCAATATGCAATTACACTGGCCTGGAGTCTACTTATAAACCAAACACTAGGTTTTAGTCTGGCTTTCAAAGTTTCATTTTAGAAGTAAATTCAATTATTTGCATTTTTGCTTCTGTGTAGCAACCTAATTATTAATTAATGGTTAAGAAAGAACACATCGAATCATGCTTACCAAATACATTTCCACTCTATATCCCTTGTATCTTTGAATTTAACTTTCTCCATTTAAAATATTTAGGAATGACCCTGAAGTTGAGAGCAGACATTAATTTGCAGCTTTATTGAGGCCCAGATGTTTCCGATGTGCTTTATACAGTCAGCCAAAGAAAACGTTATGTTTTTTCCACCTTGCTTTTAGAAGTAATACATATTCCTTTCTAAGTTTCAAAGAATACAGGTAATTATCCGAAGGAAAATAAATATCACCCATGATCCTATTTGGTAGAGGCATACTGTTATATTTGGGTATGTTTTCTTACAAACTTAGAAATGGCTCATTGAGGAATATATTAGTACAAAAGAATTTTCCCAATTTTTGTAAAAGTACTTTAGGAGGGTATTATTAGAGTCGATAACACAGTTTTTGTTAGAATTGCTACAGATTTACCATAATCAAATAATGTCAGTTAAGTACTCTTTCCTCTTTTCACATGTAAGGCAATTGCTTCAACGGTTATTGATATATTAAAATATTGCTTTTGGTTGATTCTACTTTGCAACGGATCATACATATTAAATTATGCCCAGAAAATTCCTGGCATCAAGTTTATTTGCAAAGCTCGTGCTCACAGTCTTGGCAGTAATGGGATAGTTGTACACTGATTGTAAGGTCTTTCATTTTAATCTCACTTCCACTAGAGAAGATTGATATAAATAAAATTTAAATAGAAAACACATTTCAGACGGCAGCAGTGAAAAAGACTTTGTCAGCCTAAGAAAAGGTATCAATTTTCTCTACTTTATTCAATAAGTTGTGAGTCATTTTCCAAATGGATTAGATTAAAGGAAAGTTCAAATACCCAGTGAGATGCTCTTGGCACTGATGGAGACTTTTAGACAAGGGAGAAAGAACAGGGCACACAAAACCTTTTAGGCCACTTCAGATCTATAAAAATTGATACCAACTAGGGAAGAAGTGTCTCTAACCCCGAACTCACCTATTGCCTCAGAAGCCAAATCCTGGGGAATTGAATGAGACACATTGGTTCTCTTATTTTATTAAGGTGTCATGGGTGGCTGAGTGAATTACAACTGAGAACATGGAGCCTTTAGGAGGCTTGAGGTCTGAATAAAAGCTCCTGGCTCCCAGGGCTTTATATGCCTCTCTCACAGACCCTGGTGAATGCGCTAACGCAGATGTTTAATAAAATAAGGGGAAAACATGATACAATACCTGCTCCTACAGTCTCTGGGGCAGACCAATGCCTTCAGGTTTGTTGTAATTAATTGAACTTCACAAAATATGATTTGACTTTCATGTAAAGATGAAATGTGTAAATCCTGATCATAAAGCACTCTTGAATCTGATTTGTATGTGTTTGAAATGGGAAAAAATTGATAATCAATTATTTCTGTAACTTGGCAAAAAGTGCTCAGTAGCCCTGTGGAAAACCCCTTTCTTCATCAGTCCCTTGAGAAGTGGAAAGTAATAATTAACTGCTTTTCTTTTTTTTCTGATGAAAAGCTTGTGATTACCATGGTTATTTTTGTGAAGTTGTCTGGGTTGTTAGGAAGAGTTTAGCTTTACTTATCAAAAAAAATTTATATACCATCTTCTCTATGCTTGGCATTATTTAATACAGGAGCAGTCTGAGCTACAGAAAAAGCATACCCGAACTTTCACCTGAGCTTTAAAATAGACGGGGAAATGAGTGATGACATAATATTCTTATTTTTACATACTTAACTGCAATAATAACAAATTCTCTGCTTTAAAAAAAGAGAGCTGGAATCAGACTATAGAGACAGCCCGCGCACATAGGAAAAGGAAACCTCCAGTATTGACACTTTGCAATTTACTTGTTCATGGCAACAATGGCATCAAGAAAGCTGAAATGTCAAAGGATGCCAGGAATACGAATGTGGCAAGGTTTCAGATATCTATCTGCAAAAGGTTTGGAATCACAGCTCTATTGCCTCAAACCACACATCCCCTACTCTTCTGGCTGAATTTCACAGCTGTAAATTGGAAGCCAGATGGAACACTTTACCGAAAGTCAATAGTAAAACCTAGAAACTTGGAACAGTTCTTTCCAATCTGGTGGCTGAGAACTCCAGGGTGGTGGGGAGCATGGTGGCAGTTGGACAGCTTATTTTACTAGCAGTCATGATTTAGCAATGCTGATCCATTTTTCAAAATTTACCATCTATTACTGTCAGGTAATATTAATTTCTCATTTTCTGATTGCAGAAAAGGCCACGAATTCTTTCCCTTCTCCCAAGACCACTCACACCTTTGCAGAATGACTTGACTCCTGATGTCATAAAGAAAGATAGAGCATCCTCCCAGCCCTTCTGCTTGGGTTTGACCCTGTGATTTGACCAATCAGATATCAGCAAACATGATACAAGGAGAGGTTTGAAAGTATTTGTGCTTGGGGCTTGCTCTTTGTGCAACATTGTTTAGCCCTAACTGAGCTAGCTGGGACCAAAGGAACTGCCTACCCAATACTAAATCACCAGTGTTACATTTTTGTTGCTTTAAGCATTCATTATGAAAAGATTTATTACACAGCAAACAGAAATGACATGAATAGCAAGAAAATATCCTTTTAAAATGAATACATCTAAGTAAATTGAAAGAAAAACATCAAGCAAATAATGAAAAAAGATAATGTACTGGTATAACAAAAATTTGAGGATAGTATGAGTGTGACAGAAGCTTTGGAAATCTGATGTAAGATTGTTAGGTATTCTTCACCTAAATCCAACAAGTGGACCCATTCAATGTGATGCATACTGTGGAAAATGTATATTACAAAAAAAAACCTGCACAGATTTAATATTTTTTGCAGCACAGATACCTTTTAGTTTCATTTTCCACAAAATTTTACAAAAAGACTTATTTATTCATTTGAGAGCCAGAGTTACACAGAAAAAAGGAAAGGCAGAGAGAGAGAGAGAGAGAGAGAGAGAGTGAGAGAGAGAGTTAGTTCTATTTGCTGGTTCACTCTACAATGGCCCAATGGCCATATCAGCCAGGGCTGGGTCAGGCCAAAGCCAGGAGCCAGGAGCCAGGAGCCAGGAGCCAGCAGCCAGGAGCCAGGAGCTTCTTCCTGGTCTCCCATGTGGGTGCAGAGCACCAAGCACTTAGACCATGCTCCTCTGCTTGCCAAGGAGCATTAGCAGGAAGCTGGATTGGAAGTGGAACAGCCAGGACTTGAACTGGCCCCTGTATGGGATGGCTGCATTGCAGGCAGTGGCTTAACTCACTACTCCAAAATGCCGGCCCCTCCACAAACTATCTGAAGTCCACTTGTATATGCGCTTTCTTCTTGTATTTAAAAGGAAGCAGGAATCATATCAGAGTAAGTATCAATGCAAAGAAAATCTAGGCCTTTGAAAATGAAAATTAAATATAACCCAGACATTCATATCCCCAGTAGACTTAAATATCAAGGCAACAAGTAGATGAAAATGATTTAGTATAGTAGATCATTATTAAGACTGTTATTTTAGGGGCTGGTGCTGTGGCATAGAGGGTTAGGCCTCCAGCTGTGGTGCTGGCATCCTATATGGCTGACAGTTCCAGTTCCAGCTGCTCCTCTTCTGATCCAGCTTCCTGCTAATGTTCCTGAGAGAGCAGCAGAGGGCAGCCCAAGTGCTTGGGCCCCTGAAGCTATGTGAAAGACCTCAAAGAGGCTCCTGGCTCCTGGCTTCAGCCTAGCCCTAGCCATGTGGCCATTTGTGGAGTGAACCAGTAGATGGAAATTTCTCTTCTCTCTCCTCTGTGTCTCTGCCTTTCAAATAAATGAAGAGATCATTTAAAAAAGAGTGTTATTTTAGTATTCATATTTTAATGGGATATTTTATTTGAATCAAATGCAAGTGTATATATGAATTTTTGCCTCTTAAAGCATTCATGTAAGAATTAAGCCTCTTCCTAGTATCTCCATCATCCTCTCCTCCCATAGAAACACATATCCTTTTCCCACTGCATTTGAAATGTCTAAATCCTGGCATAGGGGCAGTCTCTGAAATACTCCAATCACCCAGAAATAGACCTGGAAGCCTTGTTCTTTCTGATCCAGTGACTCTGAATGGAATCTTGTGGCCAGAATCTTTCTCTCTCATTCTTGTGTACCATCACACATTGCAAGTGTATGGCAAGTGTAGGCTTTTAACTTCTTACCAACTCAAATGACATACTTACTGTCATTGAGAATGTGAGAAATGACCCACATGACTTACACCTGGTCTAACGAAGTTTAATGAAAGGGCAACGACAGATACTATGTATACTCAGCCCGTCATGTATACTCCACAGCTAAAGAATTTCCTGAAAAATATTTAAATACCTACAATGCTTTTATACTTCTACTTGACTTACTCAAAGACAGAAAGCCTAGATTCACTTCTTTGTTGGCCTCCCAAAATGAGCAAAGAAATCTCACGGCTCCCAAACTGTGGGGTTGTATCCCCTTTTCCTTCATGAGTGCTATTTGTGTCTTTGTTGCTCCACTCAATGGATTAATGACACCTTCACATCCAAGAAAATAATCTGCATGAGAAATAGCTAGATAGCATGCCAAATAGCTAAATGTCTCTGAGTTCATCTTTGAGACCAAAATAAACTTACCTTTTAATCTCATTTTTCCACAAACTACCACACTGGACCAAACTTAAGTATTCCATTTTTAAAGCTTCGATAGTATTATGTTCCTGTTTTCTTCATATAGTTTAAATGTTTTTTTTACCTAACATATCACCAATCTGCACAATTCTTGAGGCCAGGGATTGTACATTTCCAGTTGTGTATTTAAAGCACCAAGCAGAGAACCTGACACACAGAAACTGTAGCCGGCATTGTAAATTGGCTACAGCAGAGCCATTCTGTAACCCACTCTCCCTTGATACTTTCCACTCTAGCAGCTAGACACAAAAATAATTGCTTTACGAGCTTTCCTTGTGGCTGACTTGGTCCTATGATCAAATTCTGATCTATGAAAGTAAACAAAAGTCTGCTGGGGAGGTTGTTCTAGAAAAGGCTTTGATTTCCTGTTAAAAAGACAGTCACTGCTGGCCTAGTGCTCCATCTTCCTACTTCCAGTCTTGAATGCTTCTATGACAGTTGTAACCCCTGCAGCCATCATGAAAGACAGATCAGGAAAGTCACTGCAATGCTGGCACTTATGTCACTGAACCAAGTCAGTAATCCATATCTCTGGACTTCCTGTCATACAGAAAAAAAATCAGTTCCTAGTGTTCAAGCTACTACACTTGTGCATCATGTTACTTGCTACCTAACATAATCATACATAAAAACCAAAGGAACTCAAAGAACATTTGTGGACCAGTTGAATGAATCCAGTGGTTGGACTGCATTAAAGCCAGGTCACTGCTGCTTTCTACCCACTCAGTGTTGAATATGCCCAATGGATGAAAAAGGATTTTTTGTGCTATAGTTCAGAAATTTGGGCCTGTCAGTTAATATGCCCACATCTTGTATCAGAGTGCCTGGGTTTGAAATCACCTCTGACTCCTAATTCTGGCTTCTGCTAACTCAGACCCTGGGAAACAGCAGTGATGGCTTAAGTCACTGAGTTCTTGCCACCCATGTAGGGGTCTACGATTGAGTTCCTGGCTCTCAGCTTCAGGCAATCCTAGCCATTGCAGGCATTTGGGTAACGAAACAGCAGATGGGATAATTCTCTTTCTGTGTCTGTTTCTGTCTATCTCTGTCTCTCTCTCTGTCTCTCTGTTTCTCTCTCTCTTCTCTGCCTCTTAGATAAAGGCACAAATATTTTAAAAATATTTGGAAGTTCAGTTGACCACCAGACAGCACTGAGAGTGGCTTGCTTGCTTTATTCTATGTCTCTCCACTAAGCATGCACATGGAGATTGTCTTTCATGACACACCAGATGCAGAAGCTACAGAAACAACACAGCTGTATGTAAATTGGGCATTTTCCTGGCACACTACAGTGTCAGTATAAAGTCTGACTTTCTTAATTACAATCCAGATCGGCTCACAATGGAAAAATACTAACTGTTATGGTCTAGAGAAGCTAAATTCAATTTTACTAAACAATTAAGATGCATTTCAATGTCTTTGCTACTATTTCAGCAGAAGAGAAATGCATAGAGGGATTTGTCCTCTGGTATTTTCTGAGGCTTTGCTGTAGCACAAGAAAGAAATCAGAAGAGGACTTAAAGGCAACCACCACTACCATCATCAATGGCAAAAATAACAATAGCAAAAAACAAAAACAACAAGAAAAGAAAAGGCCAGTGGTATTTATTATTGGTCTGTGTAAAACCATTTTCTGTTCTATCAGGGACAGGCTGAGATCTCTTTCTACCTGAGTCTGGGCCACAGAGAGAGAATCTGAAAATCTTGGTAAATTCATATGCTTTACAGAGAAGATAGGTCTGGAGAAACTTTGCTTCCCTTGTTCTCTGAGTTTTTAAGTTGGCTCAAACCCAAGAGCCAGGCTCAAAAACCATTTTCATTTCACTTTCTGAGATGACAAGTTCTCCCAAAGAAAAACAATCACCCTTGTACCATGGCTTAATGTGAAATTCTGAGAAAAGGCAAACTGCCTTTTCTTTTTTTTTTTTTTTTTGTATTTTTGATAGGCAGAGTGGACAGTGAGAGAGAGAGACAGAGAGAGAAAGGTCTTCCTTTGCCGTTGGTTCACCCTCCAATGGCCGCCGCTGCAGCCGGCGCACCGTGCTGATCCGATGGCAGGAGCCAGGATCCAGGTGCTTTTCCTGGTCTCCCATGGGGTGCAGGGCCCAAGCACCTGGGCCATCCTCCACTGCACTCCCTGGCTATAGCAGAGAGCTGGCCTGGAAGAGGGGCAACCGGGACAGAATCCGGTGCCCTGACCGGGACTAGAACCCGGTGTGCCGGCGCCGCAAGGTGGAGGATTAGCCTATTGAGCCACGGCGCCGGCTAAACTGCCTTTTCTTATAAGATTCCATTGAATCAAAAGATCCTCCTTGGTCAAGAAGGAATATACCCAAATCACTTCATCTCAATTCTGAGTCTTCTGTAACTCTTCCTGAATAATGTCTCCCTGCCCCCAATTCAGAAAGGCAAGTCATATACAATATGTAGGCCCTGAATGTTTGTTATGGGCTGAATGTTTGTGACCATATTCTGCACCCCCTCCAATTAACATGTTGAAATTCTAAGCTGCAATATGAGGATATAAGAGGTAAGGCTTTTGGTGCATAATTAGATCATGTGACTACAGCCCTCAAGGATGGGGTTAGTGTTCTTCGAAAGGAACCCCACACAACTCACTTTACTTATTGACGTTTGAGGCAACAACAAGAAATTGGAAGCCTACGACCCAGGAGAGGGTCCTCATAAGAACTCAAATATGTTGCCAATGTGGTCTCAGACTTCCAGGCTTCCAGAACTATGAGCAATAAATCTCAGCAGTTTCTAAGCCACCCAGTGTATAGTCTGTGGTAAGCAGCCCCAACTGATTAAGGCAGCCCATAGTATGTACACATCAACTCATTTATGAAATGCATCATGCTAATCACACTAGTTAACATAAACCCGTGAGACAACCATTAGCAACTGTGTCCATGCATTTGGGGTATTATAAAAAATTGCCATAAAATGGGTAGCTTATGAAATATAATCATTGATTTCCAGCAGTTTTGGAGGCTGGGAAGTTTAAGAACAGGACATTGGTAGGCAGACTCGTCAGATGAGGACACAGTGACATAGATGGCATTTTCTCAATTAATCTCCACATGGCAGACAGAAACAAGGCAGTTCTTTAGAGCTACTACCTATAAAGTCATTATTTCCACCCATGATGACTCTGTCCCATGATCAAATCAGCCCCAAAGACCCCCATCTCCTAATGTCACCCTCTGGTAAATTTTCAGAAACATTTAGACAATAGCAGCACTCTTCTAAACAGTTCTTCATACACTGTATTCTAGGACAAGAAGTTGAACATCCTGATATGAACAGACCCGTATTTCTGCTCCTAGTACTTGGATAAGACAAATGACTGACATTTAAAGTAAAATTTAGTCTTATCACTTATGCATGGGAACTTCAGAAAGGTCATGCAAAAATGGAATTAAAAATACCAAAAATAAAAGCTTTATTTTTTCAACATAATCTCCATCAAGTTCAAGATACTTTTATAAGAAATTATTATCACATTATTATTAACTGTAGAAAAAAAGGGGGTGCCCTACAATGATTTTTTGTGGTTAGGAAACAAAACAAAACAAAGTGAGAAGGATTAAGATAGGACAGTAAGGTGGATGCTTTATGACTTCCCACACAACTCTTCCTAAACTGTCTTTGTGTCAAGAGAGGAATGCTCTGATATGGGCTGTTTTCAAACTTAAATCTTATCCTTCCCAATGCCTCAAACTAGACCCTACTGAATTACTGTAGGTTCATTTGGTGCAAAAAAATTTGAGATTAAGGCATAGTTTTTTATAACACACATTTTCTGTGAACTTTTAAAGACTCTGTGTATTAATTAATAGATTTGTTATCATCTTAAGATCCCAGAGATAGACTTTTTGGAAAATGAAAATTAATGTGAAACCTGTGTTGTACACATTTGTTGTATTGAGAGAAATTTGTTATCATCTTAAGGTACCAGAGATAGGCTTTTTAGAGGAGGGAACTGAGGTGAAGGATGGCTCGTAACTTGTCTATGCTCAAACATGAAGGGTGCAGGACAGGGAATCCATCACCACAAACTGTCTCCAGGGCAGGTTAGAGGTTGGAAAAGGGCTGTCTGGGATAAGTGCTAAAAGACAAACAGGAATTTTCCTTCAACAAAAGAGATCTGGGTAATCGCAGTGGAAGTCAATTTGTGCATAACCCAGAGGTGGGATTTCAGCAGCTCTTAGTGGTTCAGCAATGATGGAGCAAAAGTGTGCATGTGCTTGTGAGTGGGGGCAGGTAACACTGCATATATTTTCAGTACTATGAAATTTGATCATAGTATTCCTAATGAGCGAGGCTTCACACGAAGGCAGTTGCTGTGGTAAATCAAAGAGGCCACAGGGATAATGGAAATGATCACTTTTGATCTGGAACAAGCACTCTTTTGTCTTAGGCAGTACTGTTTCTCCATCAGATGAATTTCCCCTCCTGGGCTATGGTTCTGCATTTGGAAACTGCAGCAGAATGGATGGCACTGGCATGAATTAATTCACTTGACAGGAGCAAGCAGTCTGTCCTCATTGAATATTTCCTTCAGTCTGGATCTCCATCAGATGCCGCCTGGAGGTTGCTTGTTTAGCATTTGCTCTGCTCTTCTCATCACAGGCCACTTGACTGCAGGCTTGTCACAAAACAAACGGGATTCTTGGTTTATAAACAAGGAGTCAGGGCAAAAGAACCTGTATCAGGCCATGACTCAAGCAAATGGCCCTATCTGATTTTAAAACACAGGCTGTCATTTTTAGGAATTCTTAAACTTCCATGAATTTATATAACAAGGAAATTTCATTTCCTTGTTGTCAGTGGAAAACTGGTATTGTTTGTTTGAAGGTCAGCGTGAAACAAACATAAAAAAAATTGCTGATTTTTAAGAAGATACCACTGTATCTTCACTAACGCAAAATCTTGAGTTGGTTTTAACAAACTGGGGATGGGAGCAGGAGTCATGGTGCAGTGGCTTGGGCTACTACTTGGGACACCTGCATCCCATATGGGAGTGCCTTGCTTGAATTCTGGCTGCTCTGTGCTTCTGATCCAGCTTCCTGCTAGTGTGCCTGGGAGGCTGCAGATGATGACCCAGGTGCTTTGGTTCTTGTCACCCATGTAGGGAACTCAGATGGAGTTTTGGGTTCCTGGCTTCAGCCCGGTCTAGCTTGGGCTGTTGTGGGCATCTGGGGAGTGGGCCAAATGATGAAAGATGTCTCTCTTTCTCTGTCTCTCCTTCTGTCTCGGTTATTCTGTCTTTCAGATTCACACATAAATCTTTTTTAAAAAATTTGGAGATGACCAAATTTTAGAACATTGTTAAATATCTGGCAGTAGCAAACTGAGCTTTTCTCCTTAAAGATATGATAAGAACGACAGAAGGAAATTTAAAAAGGAACAACTTATTTAATCTGTATTTCATTGCTATATATAGCCACCTCTTTAATTTCCTCAAATGATCTCATTTATCATCAGGGTCACAACCTCTATGTACTGAACACTATGCTTTCTGTTTCTGCTGCTTTTAGTAGCAAGAGAGAGAAAGCACTAGGGCTGTGGTGCTATCTGCAGGTGCCACACAATACCCTGACTGCATTCAAACCAAGTTCGCTTTTATGTAGATCAAATTTAAGAACTGGGCTCATTATGGAGGAGAGCTATAAATGAAACTATAAAATATGAAGAACTGCAGTGACATATGTAGCTTAATTTTTTTCAGCTGGTATTCACACTAACAAATGTATCCAACAACACTAACATTTCCTGGATAGCTCAGTTTTAGCAGTGTTTCCATGATGAAAAGCACCAGACAGAGAAGTTATCAGTCTAGTACGTTTAAGACTCGTCGAATCACCGAATTTGGAAGACAGTTTCCAGCACCTGAATATCCAGGAAAAAATATTAAGCGACCAAATTTTATCATTGATGACCAAAAAGAGAGAAAGGCTAAATTTATCCCTAAATTTCTTTAGTAAGAGGGGTTGAATGGCTTCCAATATTGCTTGAAGGACCGATGACCTTGAATGCTTTGGATTCTGAGAGAAATGAATTTCAAAATGAAATAGGAGAGAGTATGTCACTGCAGAGATGCATAGAGGCACTTTCTCATGTGAACGGAGACCAAACTTGCCTTTACTGATAAAAATGAAAATGTGAATTGAATCTGGAAGTAAGGGCTGGTGCAGCCGGGGAGCAATACTTGGCTTCCACACTTTGCAAACTCCACAGGCTACCACATTTCATGCGTTGTCAAAGAGATTGCTAGTTTCAAGGGTCCCCACATTTAAGAGGTTTCTCAGGAAATAAAGAAGGGGATAATGTTTGTTGACCAAACTCTAAGTGACTTATATCTAGGGCTTGCAACTGTACTGGGAAGAAAGTTATTCTTCATAGTTTACAGGGAAGGAAGGGAAGGTTCAGATTTTCAGTTAAATATCCCAAGCAACAGAATGACTAAGTATGGGGTTTAGGCTTTTCTGATACCATTTGTTTCATATCACATGCTAGAATCACAAGGTTGGGAAGTGTCAACAGCCATCTATAACACACTGTTATCTCCACATACCTAACCTCTCTCCCCTTGTCTTCTGGCAACAATACTCTGATACTCCTTTGGGGAATTAATCTCCCTCCCCTCCTCCTGACAGTGTCAGATGCTTTAGGTGGAACTGCCTCACTCCTATTAGAAGCAGAGGGGGGCACATGACCAAGCTTATCCAATCAGATCATGCCATCTCTTTGTAGATGCAAAAATGCCAAGAAAAAAATTAATAACTCTTTCCATTGAGAAATAAAATACCATTCCTCTCTTGCTAAACCTGGGATCGCCTTAGTGACTATTCTGACCCAGAGCACAGTTAAGCTAACACTCTAGGATTAAACATCTTGCAGTGTTCACTCATGCTGATGGACTCTCTCTGAGAGTCACAAGCTATTCTGTAGGAAGCTTAAGACTACAACACTACCTTAAGACTACCCCACTGCAAAGGGCACATGGCAAAAATCATAGTTGATAATCCCATCTGAAAAGAGCCTTCCAGTCACCCCCTCCAAGCCAAAATCAATGACTGGATTTCCCAGACCAATTCAGTCACCACCTGAACACCAAAGAGTTAGTTCCCTTTGTCAATGTCATGTGTAACAAAGAACTGCCCTGGTGAACCTCATCCAACTTGCTGCCTGATAAAATCACCAAATGGAATAAAATGGTTGTTTTAATTCAGTAAGTTTTGGGGTTGTTATATAGTCATTAAAAAAAAAGTCTCCTTGGCCACAGTGCCTGATTCTGAAATAGGCTTCTGATCTGGACCAACTAATGACCTTCAATTCCAGGTATTTTGCTAATGTTATTGGGAGAAAGCTGATTTCATTTCATTGTTGGAGGTAACCTAGTAAGATATAAAACTGAGTGGCTGGTAGCATTTCTAACATCTCTGAGGCATAAGTTGCTTGAGAGAGACATCAATACAGAGGAAAACTGCAGAGAGATGGAGAGGGAGGGATTGATGCCTAAAGACAGACATTGCCTTGGCCTCTCATCTCATGGCCTAAAATTTTTGTTTAGGTCAGTTGAATTGTTTCTTACTACTGGAAGAGTTTCAACCAAGAGAAGCTATGATAGGGGGAGAAGTGAGAAAGAAAGAGCTGCAAATAATGAGATGAAGGGTCTCTGGCATGTGCATCTGTACCCTTGTACATACAAAAAGTTAATATCATAGGCACTGTTTCAAAGTTGAAGTCATAAAAAAAGGCAAATTCAAGGACATATCTAAAAAGATTTTGCCAGACCTACATAGAAGGGATATCAGAAGGGATTCAAAGGCATTTTGATTTTTCAAATTGCACCTTCACAATGGACTTCCCCATTAGGAAGAGGGGCCTTTGGGAGATAACTGGGTCATGAGGGTGGTGGCCTCAGGAATGGAATTAGTGCACTTATAAAAGAGCCTTCGTCCATGCTGTCATATAACAGAATCATGAGAAGACACTGTCTATAGGGAGGCACAGCCTCACTCATCTGCCAGCACCTTGATCTTAGATTTTTCCCAGACTCCAGAGTATGAGAAATAAATGTCTGTGGTTTATAAGCCACCCAGTTTACAGTACCTTATTTTAGCAGTCCAAATGGGCTAAAACAATTTCTAAACAGAAACAAAGTACTGACCCATAGTTTGAGCAACTGTTACTGGGGAAAAATAAAGAGTTGGAAGTCAAAATTATTAGCTTGTGTCTCAGTGGGGCAGGCCTCTGGATGGCCTAGGACTTGCCTTCTCATATGCAAATTATAACTCATCCCTTTCCTGCTTCCTTTATAGCTTTTTTTTTTTTTTAAATTAAATGATATAGTGTTTTTGTGAGCCAATTAGAAATGGAAAGTGAAGCTATTCCAGGGCTAAGAGTTTTTGGGGGCTTATTGGGCTGTACCCGTCTTTATGAAATGCACAGTGAATGTTCTGTATCAGCAGAAAAGTCTGATGTGACCCCTAAAGTAAGTGTCAAAAAAGACTAGTCATATTGTTGTCTAATATGGCAGCTAGTAACCACATGTGTTTATTTACACCTTAATTAATTAAATTAAATATAATTAAAATTCAGTTCTCCACTCAGACTAGCCACATTTCAAGTGCGTGAGAGTCCTATGTGGTGGCTGGATTCCCTATTGGACAGCACAGACTGGGAGGTTTTCATCTCAATGAAGCACTATGGGACAGCACTGATCTAGCATACCCAACATGCCACCTGTCTGGCACCTGCTAGCCCTCACCTGCCACAAACCCACCTGCTCCTTCACCTGCAAAACCCACCCCCAGCACTGTGAAATAAGTCAGTGGATCTGACCTCTACGTTATGTTCCTGCTCCTTGTTCTGCAGCACTGACAAGTGAAAAGTGGAATGGAGTTGTTGTATACAGAGCTGGATTCTGACGCCATGTCTGCTACTGACATTAGTGAGGACTCAGCCAATCACGTGATATTATCAAGCCTCAGATTCTCATCTGCAAAATGGGTCTACCTCCCACTTTACAGAGTTGTTGAAACTGCATGATAGAAGATGGTGCTTTGAAAAGAGGAACAGAGGTCAAGACTGACAAAATTCTCAAAAGGTGAAATTTGTTCCTAAAGAGGAATTTCTCACGATCTAATTCCACAGTTAATGTGGCAAAATAATCATGAACGTGGGATCTAACATCAGAGAAAACAGTTTTTGTTTATTCACCTTAAATCCTACCTTCAGTCACTTGTTAGTTCAAAGGTACTAGACAAGTTTTAAGCTTGCTTAACCCTATTTTCTTCATGAAATGAAGATGGGATCCAGAAAGTTATTTTTCGGTCCCTATGATTGTATCTGGAACACAAACTATTAGCTAGATTTCTTGGTCCTGGATCTCCCACAAACGATTGCTTGGTCATCAATCAAAATACACACAATACAGTTAAATGTCTGCATCTGCACTTTTGATGATGGGTAGAGAAAATTACATAGAGTTAATGATACCAGCATCCAATTTTTAAAATAGATTTTTTTAAAGCCAGCTGCTCATTGTTTTTCAGGCTAATAAACGAGCTAATACTTTAAAAATTAATCCTTAATTTTATTTAAAGGTAAGGTTTTTGGGGGCCACTGCTGTGGCATGATGGGTGGGGCTACCACCTGCAGTATTGGCATTCCATGTGAGCGCAGGTTCGAGTCCCAGCTGTTCCACTTCTGATCCAGCTCTCTCTTGTGGCCTGGGAATCCAACAGAGATAGCAAAAGTCCTTCGGCCTCTGCAGCTGTGTGAGAGACCTGGAGGAAGCTCCAGGCTCCTGGCTTTGGATCAGCCCCCTCCGGCAGTTGCTGCCATTTGGGGAGTAAACCAGCAGACGGAAGACCTCTCTCTCTGTCTCTCTCTCTCTCTGCCTCTGCTTCTCTGTAACTCTGCCTTTTAAATAATAAACAAATAAATCCTTAAAAAAAGAGTAAGGTTTTTTTTTGGAATCACCGAAATTCCATATTTTAGGAGGCAAATTCATGTTCACTAAGTGATGAAAGGAACAGAATGGAGTTTTTAAACACATCAGTAGGCTTACTTGATGTATTCCCTGTGCATCATATGAAGCAGTTTAGCACAAGTGGTTAAGAACTTCATCTGTGGTCAGGGAGGCATAGGTTTAAGGGAACTTCATCAAGATATTCAACTTATATAAAAGTTATCATCTGTGTTCAGCAAATGGGGATAACCATAATCTTCCTATCTCAGAGGGTTGTGGAGATCAGAAGATGAAAGAAGCTAACATAGACAATGCTGGGCAGAGGATCTGTCCCATATAAGCACTATATATATGACTGAGGATGGTGAATGATCACCATCAACACTTAGACCAGAGCACTTCAGAATGTGTGTGGTAAAATGGAATTCAAAGTTAGAGAGGATTTTGAATGCTTTTACCATAAAATGCTAAAGGAAACACATATCATCATCCTGACTATGTTACATAATACATCAAAACATCACACAGTCAGTTAAAAATTTGAAAACCATTAAAAATAAGCTAATTTTGTTGCAAAACAATGGATTTCATGCATAACTGTTTCATAATACACATTTCAATCAACTTCTTGAAGACCCTTTGTGTGCATGGATTTCAAAATTTTTATGAACCAACAAAAATATTTGATTTCTGTTTTCAAAGAAATATTGGAAGCACCCTCATGTTACTCAGAACAATTTCTGGAATATAATAAATGCTCAAGTACATATTGGATATCACTTCTATAATTACCCACTGTAATTCTAAAACAAGTATTTGATTTTAATTTGAATAAGTGATGCTGAAAGTTGTTATAAAGATAGGCAAGTGATTTCAATAAATTAAATCTGAAATCTTTACTTAATATATGCTAAACTGATCTTCTGTATATAAAGAGAATTGAAAATGAATCTTGATGTGAATGGAAGGGGGGAGGGAGAGGGAAAGGGAAGGATTGCGGGTGGGAGGGAAGATATGGGGGGGGTGGGAAGCCATTGTAATCCATAAGCTGTACTTTGGAAATTTATATTCATTAAATAAAAGTTAAAAAAAATAAATTAAATCTACTTACACTAAGACTACCAATAAAATGTAAAAAGATCATAAACTTGGTGAAAATTAAGCTGCAATTATTTGTTTAAATTTCAAACTATTTTTGTCAAACCACTTTTAATATTTACTTACAGAGATTCCTCAGAATCATTTTACAGCATGAAAAACTCATATTTACTCTGCTCACACACGATTGCCTCTACTCAATTAAATTCAAGTTTTATTGTTTTGATGTAAGAAAAATAGTTCTTTTGCTGTGTGTTTCTAACTGAGGTCTAGAGGGAATAAGTTATTCCAACTTGTCTGCCAGTAGAAATATATGATTAGAAACCTACTGAAGCTATGAAGATAATTAAGTTAATAACATTTATGGCAACTGCATTTGCTAATAGTATTATTTTCACATTTGTTTTCATACCTATTGCTTCATGTTTAAATTCATCATAGTAAGAGGCTGAGCCTTATTTCCATATTTATTGCTACTCAGATATTTATACTATATGTTTATTTAAAAAACAGTGATGGGTGTAATCTTGAATGTGCAAAGCAAATGAAATACGATTGCAAAAGATCTAATGAGTTTTTTCCCCTTTCAGGGACGATAAAATAGCTCACAGAGTAGAGAGATACATTTGCATTTCAGTCTTCTTAATGTACACTCTGGAAAATCAATGCAATAGATACTTGACCTTCTTCTTGTTCTTCTGAATAAGCAAGAGCAGATTAAAGCTCAAAGGTATAAAATCTTAAGGGTTTGAAGTAGCTGATTCCTATTAGGGGACACATTTTACCTTAACCTTTATCCAATAGCAAAAGCCGAATAATAACTGGCCTATTTCTTCCCTTTACTCTTTTGTACAGCTCAATAAATCTGTCACTTTATTTTTATTTATTTTTTCTGTACTTTGCAAAATGATACAGTGGGGGAGAACATTGAATTAGAAGTCAAAATTCCCCAGTGTAAGTCTATATTCAGTTGTTAATTAATGTCACCTTGCTTGATTTGCTTAAGTTTTTTGAGTCTCAGTTTCTTTATTCTAAATAGTATGTGAACTATACATTTTAGATGCAATATGAAATTTAGTAACGTTGTGTGGATAGCTGGGAGCAAAAGCTGACACTTATGCTCTGAGATGTGGAACTAAGAAATCTAATGTTGAACCCAGTGTACCATGGGCGGCTTTCTGCTTTAACAGGGATGTGAAATACCCTTGGAAAACGGAAGATTAACTTGCGCCTCCCATAGCTCAAGGTGATATGACTGGGCTTGACTTTCCACTTTGGAAGTTTCCACTTTCTGCAATTTAAGGTCTGAGGATACAGAGATGGCCAAAGCACCTCCCTTTCTCATCCCTTGAGTTTCTCACGGTCAGTTGGGGTATATTGCCAATGGAACAGGCATTTATGATTAGCATGGTAAGTCCTACTGAAGAAAGAACAGTGGGTCCTCTAGAGACACAGGTGTGGGGCTCCAGATTTAGGAGAGTGCTTAAGAAAGAGTTATGTAGGCAGAAAGCTATGTAGCAGAGGAGAAAGCATGGCAGGAGAGCGCTTCTGCAAACACCTGAACAGAATAGGAAGCATGGAGCAAAGGGATGGTGACAACTCATGATGGATCTTACAAGCCATGATAACCACATCACATGTTATCCTTTGACAACGGTTGACTCAAAAACTGAAAGTTATATACAACGTGTGTCTTTCTCACCTCGAGTCCAGAAGGGACACAGATGAGTGATAATAGTTCTCTGGGGTGAGGTGTCTCAACAAACTGGGTTCGGTTTCCTCCAGCCTCAGGTCATGTTCCCTTTCAGGAAGCTATTTCCCTCTGGTGCATTTCCCATCCCCTGGTGTCCATGTCCTTTGATTTTCCTTGTGTGATTCTCTAAAATGAGTCCAACTAACAAAATACCTTTGCATAGTAACGGCTGATAATGATTAGACCTATTACTTGTTCAAAGGCTTTGGGTGTTACAAATGATAGAGGTCATAACAGTGATTGATTTAAAAAAAAAGTTTGCCACCAGAATGTCCCACCCCTTACTGCTGCACACACCAAAGACAGCCCATGTAAGACTATACTTCAAGTTTTAGTTCAACATACAGCCAATAGCAAAGCCCTCATTAGAAATTGATTGGGAGAGGGCTGGCACTATGGCATGGTGGGTGAAGCCACTATCTGTGGCATCAGCATCCCATATGGGCACCGGTTCAAGCTCTGGCTGCTCTACTTCTGATCCAGCTCCCTGCTAATTTGCATGGGAAAGCAGAAGAAGATGGCCCAAGCACTTTGGCCTCTGCACCCACGTGGGAGACCCAGAACAAGCTCTTGGCTCCTGGCTTTGGACCAGCCCAGCTCAGGTCACTGCAGCCATTGGGGAGTGAACCAGCGAATGGAAGATCTATCTTTCTATCTCTCCCTCTCTGTGGGTCTCTAACTCTGCCTTTCAAATAAATAAATAAATCTTTAAAAAAAATTGAATGGGATGACCCTAGACTTTAAAAACCTTGAGAACTGTGACAGAACAGATGCTGATTAACTTTTTCACTAATTACTTTGAGAGGCAGAAAGAGAGTGAGCTCCTGTCTGCAGGTTCATCCTGCAAGTGCCTGCAATAAAACCAGGAGGTAGGTCTCCCACATATATGGCAGGAACCCAACTGCTGGAGCCATTGCTACTGTCCTCAGCCTGTAGACAGAGGCGGATATCAAATGAGCCCCCAAATCATTTAGTAGGATAATACTGTTTCTCACTGCAGATACCGCTTAGCCAAATGGAAAGTGTAAGTAGATGACATGTCAGAGGGGAGCAGGGCTAAAGAATTCTAACTATGAGTTCCAATCAAATTCATTTTCTCTAATCTGAGTAGCTGGTGACCATGTAACATAAAACAACACACAGATATATCTCATTTTCCCATATAATATTTCAATAGAAACTTGTCTATTTCTTGTAGCAGCAATCTCTTCCCCAACACTATGTCGTCATGGTTCTCCATCAGTCTATGCTTGCTTTTTGCTTTTCAGCAGATCATTTTTAGTTCAGTTTTCTGATCCAGAGCTGGTCTTGGAGTAAGTTAAATGGCCGTCCAGGCAAAAATTGGCCAATATGCATAACTCTAGTTCCAGTTCAGTCATTGATAGTAGCTGCTTGGGGTATGGTGTTAAAAATTCCAAAATTGTGTTTAGAATTGAGGAGAAAGAATACTGTGATTATCAATGTCTGCCATGGCAAAGATGGGCAGAAAGGCAGAATGAACATTACCGATTTGCTAGGCATGGCCTAAAACTCCAGGCATTTGCAATATCCAAGACCCTTCCTGCATCATGGGCCTTGCAAAGACCACAAAAGACACTCTTGCAACCTTGAAAAAAGTATATTTCATTGCAATGCAAATATATGTTTCTAATTCATTTTCACTGTACCTGATTTTTTGGAAATGATTCAAATAAAAAATGAGTATATTTTGCTCATTTAGAAAACAAGAGACTTTTTCAGTATATTTATCTGCCAAATTCATCAAAATGGTCATTATTAAGTTATAAATTAGAGAACCTGAAAAATTAATTTCTAGGAAAAATATTAAAATACATGTAGCATTTTCTTTATGCAAGAACACTTATTTCACCCTGAATTATGGTTTTTTTTTTTTTTTTGACAGGCAGAGTGGACAGTGAGAGAGAGAGAGAGAGAGAAAGGTCTTCCTTTGCCGTTGGTTCACCCTCCAATGGCCGCCGCGGCCAGCGCGCTGCGGCTGGCGCACCGCGCTGATCCGATGGCAGGAGCCAGGAGCCAGGTGCTTTTCCTGGTCTCCCATGGGGTGCAGGGCCCAAGCACCTGGGCCATCCTCCACTGCACTCCCGGGCCACAGCAGAGGGCTGGCCTGGAAGAGGGGCAACCGGGACAGAATCCGGCGCCCCGACCGGGACTAGAACCCGGTGTGCCGGCGCCGCTAGGTGGAGGATTAGCCTAGTGAGCCGCGGCGCCGGCAATTATGGGGTTTTGATGGCTAAAGTTTGAGCCAAAAGCAAGTAGACTACAACCACACACACACACAAGTGGTATGCAGTGTTGCCCTGAGTTTGCCCATGTAGCATGTGCAGCAACTTTGAGATACTGGTGACAAGCCTGGAGTGCAGACTGATAAAGCACATAAACATTTATGTGTAGATATATGATGGACACACCCCAAGATAACCCTTAATGATTCTGTCCTTGTGTCATCGCTTCTGCTTGAGTGTGCACAGGTATAAAGAAATAAAATCTGTGAGGTGGTCTTAAGAAATAGCAAAAATGAGGAAGGTGCTACTTCCACGACTAAGTTTCATCACATAAGGCTCCCACTTGGCAGACTGAAGAGAGAGGTTTTCTGGCTAGAATTGAAGATGGAACCCATTGTGATGTGAGCTGCCTATGGAGGGAGCCATGTGGCTAGGAATTACTGGGGGCTTCTAGCACCCAGTAAGAAGCCAGAGCCGTCAAATATTCACTTGCAGAGGAATATGAACATGTGTACGTGGTGCATGTGGGCATATAATTCTGCCAGTAGCCTGCAGGAGCTTGGAAACAGATTCTTCCCTAGTCAAGCCTCCAGATGAGAACATACCACAGCTGATACTCAGAATGCATTCTAGTACCTCAGTGAGAAGAGGACCCACATAAGGAATGGCTAAAGTTCTGACACACAAAAACTCTGAGTTAGCAAATATGTGTCATTTTAAGTTGCTGGACTTCTGTAACCTGTTACACAGACATAGAAAAGTAATATAAGATGACAGAAATGAATTTAAATGTGACCCTCTTCTTCTTGCATGTGATTATAAATTTAGCATCATGCTCAAAATGTCCATGAGTGCAAGAGAATCTGTTAAAAAGAAGCATAGATTTTGGAAGAATATAGCTTGCAGCATCTATGACTTTCCCTCAGATAGTAGCTCTTTATTTTTTGTGTTTGCTAAAGACTTAAACATACACATGTTGGTGGAACACATAACAGGACTCCAATCGTTCTGCCCTTGCAGTAATCTCATTGTCTACCTGGGCACACTCCAGAAGTCTACTTTGGAGTAGAATCATCAACTGCTCAGACTCTGATTTGTCAAGTTAGCTCTCCAGAGGTTCAGTAAATATACTTGACATCTCACGTCAACTCAATTGAATACTCCTCCCTTTGCCTCTTCCTTGAAGCAAGACACATTGTGTTCTAACCATTTCACATGCACCACAAACTTTGCAATCTGACAACCTCATCACCTTGTTTTTTGAGTAGACATCCTCCTTACTTTTAGTTGAAACCACAATCTCTTGGTCTTGCTACTCTTTGGGAGTCTTTTCCTTTGACTGCCATTGATATTTTTGTTGATGCAGATGTGGGGCATTTTAAAGCTCATTAGATTATCCCATAAGAGGTTGCATGATAGATTCTTAGTGAATGAATAAGGAAGGACTGATCACCACAATTTAGATTTGGTAGAGGATCTACTTTTTCATTTTAAGAAAACTGAAACAGAAGTGAGGACACAGCAGGACAGGACAGGACAGGACAGGGACAGCTGAGGGTCTCTTGTGATTGTGAGCTTGTATGGACCAGGCAAAATGAACCAAATCATTGCGAAGTCACAGTGGCGGACACTGTGGGGACAGTGTGACTGTCTTCTTGCATCCTGGCTACAACCCTAGTTAAGATGCTCCAGGAATGCATGCCAGGGGCTAGGGCTGCCCCTCACAGCACCCTGGCAAGAGAATGAGCATGCCTGCTCTTGGAACAATTTGTGTTTGGGGCGATTCAGGTTAAGACGGCAGCTAAGGAGCCCTTCTGGTTTTCCAAACAAAGGCCTTTGCAAGCTGTTAACCAGATGAGCAAGGCAGAGGAAACTTGGTTCAATTGGAAAGATCCTTCTGGAACAATGCTTCTGACAGAAAAAAGGGATATATGAACTCCATTGCTGGAAAGGTCAATGCTTTGGATTTTGAGTGTACATAAATAAATAAAAACATGTTTTTAATCATTTCCTTTTCCCTCCACCACAAATTTATACTTTAAATACAAAATCCTCAAAAAATGCAGTCACCGAAGTATCCACTAAAATTCAGTTTGTATGTATTGGATTAATTTTTTCCAAATTATATGATGATGAAATAATGATGCTCAAGGTCACTGTCATCATCAGATCATCATCAGCCTTTTACTTAATCATTCTCCCAGCATGGAGCACTTAGTTCAAACAAATCCGTGAGTGCGCTTTCACTGGCTCCCTTTCCAAATCATGTACTTGGGAAATGGAAACATCAGATTTCAGCAGGAAATAATAAAAAAAGTCACCTGGAGCAATTTTTTAAGAAAACTATTGTGATCAAATTCACATGATAAACTTACCAATTTAATGATTTTGAAGTATTTAATTCAATGAATTTTGGTACATTCACAAAGTATAACCAGCACCAAAATTTAGTTTCAGAACATCTTTAGCACCCCAAAAGGAAATCTTGTATCACCATTCTCCTCTTCCCAGAGCCCCTGACAACCAGTAGTCTGTTTTCTATCTCTGGATTGACTAGTTTTAGACATTTTGTACAAATGGAGTCATAAAATTTGTAGTCTTTGTGTCTAGCATGCTTTCCAAGTTCATCTACTTTGTTGACTTTATTAATACTTCATCATTTTAAATGACTCAGTAATATTCCTTTGAATGGTACTATCACATCTTTTTATTCATTCACTGATAGACCTTTGGGTTGTTTCCACCTTTTGGCTATTACAAATAATGCTGCTCCAGATACTGGTATACAAGTGTCAGACTGAATACATGTTTTCAATTCTTAGTGCCTTGGAATGTTTTTAGTGCTTGATTTTGAGGCTTTTGTTGGGGAATCGCTAGAGTTGGTCAAGACTGGTTTTGACAACACCACAGCATCTTGCATGCACTGTTTCTAAGAATGTCAACAGGGAACCGTTTGACTTGAGAAGGTAAAGATGAGCATGCAACATTACAACATACCCTTCTTTTCCTACTTTATGATCATTGTCATGAATCACACATTTTGTGATATTAATATCCCTGTTTTCAAGACAATGTAGCACATAGGGGTATGTGCTGAAGTGGGAACAGGCAAAAGTGTTAAAAATTGTTATAGCCTAAAATTTAAAAAAATGAAGAAATTTTAAAAAAGGAAGGTACCTGGGAGCAGGGGAGTCAGGAGGGATGGTTCATCAGGATAAGGAGCCCAGGTTCTCTCTGCAGGGGGTTTAATTTCTCAGAATCTGCTATGTTGACAGTGTTTGAGATTATGTCTACTTGTCTAGGATTCTTATTCAGTCTACATTCACCTTCTTTTCTTGTAATACATTCAGATTTTATCAAGTTATACAATATTTTATTGAATTACAACCTGTCAATCATCAGAAATGATTTGGATATTAGTAGTCCAGGTTCCAGAAACAACTATTTTGTGTTTGATGATAAGCTTTGTTTCTTTTTGTATGTTCTAAAATACAAGAAGACTATCTTTCCTAGCAAATAATATAAAGAATAATTATAATTATAGTCCTTTCTTGTAAAATAGAGTCAATAATAGAGTTGCTATGAGGACTAAGTAGCTTAATACATATGAATTGCTTAGAATATTGTCCTTCAAATGAATCTATAATTACATCATTATCACTCATTAAATAGATAACAGCAAAAGTGATATTTCAAAAAATAAATTATGCCACCCACCTACTTAAAGCATCAATAAAGAATTGATATGTGCTAAGGCTCACCCTGAACACATTAGTTTCCACCTTCCCAAACACCTTAAGATTATTTTTCTTCTAGCTTACCCTGCTCAAACCATCTTCCTGGGCAAGATCAAATTTCCCTATCATAGACACTTGGCACTGCTTTCCCATTGCACTTATATATTACGCATGTCTACACTGCAGACTTTTCCTAGCTAGCTGTTCCTCCTCCTGGGGAATTTTGCTTCAATACCACTTTCTTATAGATACCTTACTTGCTAATGGGAAGCCTCTGTTATTAATTTCTGTGTCTGTTCCGTTTTGTGATAGTCAAATTTTAGCCCAATTATAACCTGCAATTGTTTTATTTAATTACTCACCGACTATAGCTTTTTTCTTAAAGGGACTTCTTCACTTTACTTACTCTTTTGGTTCCAGAATTTAGCAGTGTTTAGATATTCATGGCATTATATTATTTAGTGCTTGATAAATAAATATAATCGCCAAATAGCTTTCCTTTCCATTTCAGGAAATAAAGCTAGATAAATATTTTATAAGTATTGTTACTTTATATACTTTTGTGATAGTTATTGTCAATTCTCTTGTTTTAGTAACATTTAAGATTTATTTATTCCTTCGCACATTTCATCCCTCTTCATTCTTCAGAGGAATTGAGAAGAAAATTCTATCAAACCCTGCTTATGACCTGAAATTACTGAAGCCATGTTTTGACTTTGCTGTATTCATTTTCTAGAATAATTCAGTTTTAGGTACAGTCAGGAAAATGAGGAATTACAAATAAAAACATGTAAATTTTGTACTAGGTCATTTCAGGTCCTTAGCTTCCTAGAATCGTTTTTCCCTTTTTTTGGAAGCAGAATACTAGTGGCCTTTGGAGAGGCAAACCATTCCTACTCTCCACGCCTGTGCTTCTACAGTGTACGTCTCTTTGCCTTATCCAGTCATCAGTCAGGGAGTGCTACTCACAATGGTTGCTTATAGCAGGAATCACAAGAGTGTTTTTTTTTTTTTCCATAAAAGTTCAGATAGTAAATATTTCTTCCCAATACACCACCAACTCTCTGTTGTAACTACTCAACTCTGTTGTATCTTGAAAGTGACATCAACAATATGTAAACAAGATTGGAAAATCAAACCTTAATAAAATCTGGTGGCGGGAGTTGGTGGTTGGCCAGTGGTCAAGACTGTCTCACATGGAAGTACCTGGGTTTGATTGCCAGCTCTGGCTCCTGAATCCAGCAATGCAGACTCTGGGAGGGAGATGTGATGGCTCTAGTAGCTGGGTTCCCTGATACCCAAGATGTGGATTGAGTCCTATCCATAGGGAGTATTTGGGAAATAAACCAGCACATGCAAAATCAATTCTCTCTCTCCCACAAAAAACTTTAAAAAATCCAGGTATCATTATACTCTTAAAACTTACATATGAAATCTGTTCCCTTTGGTTGGTATAAAGAAAAACTGGGAGCGGACCATGTTCAGTCTGTTGGGGTGGTGGTTGTTGAAACTCACACTGCTTTAGAAACTACAGTTGCTACTGGGAGGCTGTGGGGAGCAATCCGGACTAGACTAAGTTACTCGAATTAAGACTTATTCTATGCATCTGCTCTCCCACAATATGGCGCTGGGAGAGAAGTAAACAGCTTCCGCACAGCTGCCTCCAGTTCAACCAATTAACTGTAGGACTTGCTCCTGATTGGAGAGCAGCGTGCTCGGCGTGTGGGCAGCCGAGTTGGGATTGGCGGAGGAGGACTATAAAGGAGGAGAGAGACGGCATGCACCGGGGAACATCTAAGGGGAACATGTAGCTGAAGGAACACCTGTGCAGCCCCCCAGAAGAGCCGGCCGGCGGTGTGCCGCTCCCCTGCGGAAGTGGGGAATGTGGCCAGGGGGAACTGCCCTTCCACGGAGGTGGAAGGGATAGTAGCCAACCCGGGAATAACCAGCAGCAAACCCGGGGAGGGCCGAGCAGACGAAAGAACAGCGCAGGGTCCTGTGTTGCTCCTCCACGAAGAGGGGGAGCGACATAATGGTGCCGTGACTCGGATATGAAGCCTAGGCAGGGCTTAGTGTCGTTCCTCCACGAAGAGGGGGAGCGACAGGAGGCAACATGGTAAGTAAAAAAAAAAATTGAGAGAGTTTTTAAGTACTATTTTAGCAAAGTGACAGTAATGTTATGTATGTGAAGTCTAACAATAAAGGATTTGGGCTTGTATTTTCTAAGTCTGTCTTTCCATGTCATCTTCATGCTAATTCATTTTTATTGTATCTTACAAAAGTATTGGGCCATGAAAGATTGGCTATTTAAAAAGTAATAATAATAAAAAAATCTTTCATGCCAGAGCATTGAAAAGCACTGGTTCAGAACACAGCACAACACAAGCCAAATCGTTAGCCCAAACCAAGCTGATCCCATGACTTATCTAAAGCAACACATTTTCCCTTGTTGGCATTCAAGCCCAGGAAAATGAGCCTGCTGCTGGCCAAGGGCAACTCAAAGAGCCCAGGGAGGAAGCTACTGCTTTGGGAGGCAGAACCCAGAGTATATTTCACCTCTGGCCTTGTCTTGCACCTAGGAAACTACTTCCTCTTTCCCTACTACACACAACGGCAGTTTGAATTGTATTTTCTGATACTTATAACCTCAAAATTCCTCACCAACATAAATTTCCCTGCCTTTTGCTTCCATTCACTGTCTGTGAGAAATGGAAAAACATTCTCCTTTATTCATATATTTATATCCACAACTATAAACAAGGTGTTTTTTTTTAATCACATAGGACCTCATTTCTGCTAGAATCCTAAATTTATTTGTACTTGCACTTTTCTATGGTTAAATTGAACGTCTTTATATTCTAAACTTAAAATGTGGGCTCAAGAATTTTAGTTGTGTGAATTAGGAAGGAAGGAATTGCGGGGGGGGGGTGGAGAGTGGGAAGAGGAAGGAAGGGAGAAAGGTAGGAAGGAAGGAACGAAAGTAATTTCACAGAGTAAACCAAAGTAGAAGCAAAAATATGCTCTCTGCTGCAAATTCAAGATTTGGTGAAGTCATGCCATTGCCAAAATATGTGGAAAAAAATGATTGGAAAGAACCAATAAATTGGTTTATTTAAACATAGTCTCCATGGAAAATACTGCCCCACATACTTGTTATCCATATCTGTTTAACCCTGACAAATAAACTGAGATGCTCAGTATACACAAAAATTCCACATGGATCTCACAAGATATTTCAATAACCAATACCCAACACCCAATGCTTTATGAGAGTTAGGAGAAAACATATCTCTTCGATGATTTCTACAGTTCCATTTTCATAACATCATGTTGCTAATTTATTTTTGAGTGGATAAAGGGAAATGGTTGTTGCAAAAGTAGGAGAGAGAAAATTTACTGTTGTGCTTCAGCTAATACATGTCAAAAATCCCTTGTGCGAAACACAGGCTTCCAAGGCTCCATTTCCCTGTAAGTGTTAAAAAAAAAAAAATCTTGTGTACTCTTCAAAGTCCCTGAAGATCATTTCAGTCAATCACCCTGGCAGCCAGCCCTCCATGCACAAGAACTACTTGAAATGTTCCCTTCCACATGGTGGCCACTAGAATAGTTTTCTCCAAAAAAAAAAAAAAAAAAAAAAGAAGAAGAAGAAGAAGAAGAAGAAGAAGAAAACCGAACATCTACCAAAAACTTTTGGGTATTTTTTTGTTATCCAAAAAAGACTTTTTCTCCTCCTCCACTTGAGTTACTCTTTGAGGAAAACTGAACTTTTGTCTTCAGACATTTCCAGTAACTACTACATTTTCCAGCTAGAGTTAGGCTTCCTCTCTGCCTTGGGGAGATGCATCTACTTGGATCCACTTAGCCACAACATGCTTTTCTAATTTGGTATTCATATGCTGTGTGGTTGCAC
This sequence comes from Oryctolagus cuniculus, assembly GCF_964237555.1. NCBI lineage: Eukaryota > Metazoa > Chordata > Mammalia > Lagomorpha > Leporidae > Oryctolagus > Oryctolagus cuniculus. The sequence goes on from NC_091441.1 coordinate 80,936,483, forward strand.
CATTGCAACAATCTCAGCTTCCATTATCCATTTACCTTTGTGATTTATAACCCAATGCACCTAGGTGTCATTATCTTTCATAGTTGGAATACTAATTAATTCTCCTTTGCATTCCCAGTGCAGGCTTAATACAAGTATGGGATTGAATGATTATACAATAGTAAGTAATATTGAGCACTCCCTCCATTCCAGGTGCAATTACATATACTTTATATACTTTTAATCTGCATTGCAATCCCATAAAAAAGATACTATCCTATGCTCGTTTTTACAGTTGAAGAAACAGAGGCACAACTAGTTTTCTTCAAGTCCCTACAACAACATTTACCTGCTGAGCCAGGATCAAATTCTTATCTTGAATCTCTTAAATATCTCCTAATACCAAGTATGGATCTTCAAACCACTGTTGGTGGGTTGTAGTTACTACTAAGCAAAGTATTGGTAGTTGGAATGATCTATCCTAAGAGTAGGATCAGATCCAAATAGATCCTTTGGAAAAATTAAGTTAATTGGCTACCAGTTGAGGGTATTTATCTATGAATATGACTACTGAGCATTTCTCTTCATCCATGGCACTGCTCCCTACCACAAGCTATTATCCTCTTCCACTTGGGAGACAGCTAGCAGTAACAGCCATCCTAAAACCAACCAGTAAACAAAAACCATTCTGATCATGTTACTCCCTACTTACAAAGGCTTTATTGTGTTCTAAATACCATTAGGATAAAGCCGGCATCCTAATCTTGGTGAGACAAGTACTTTAGAGAGCCCTGTTTACTTTCCAGGCTCCTTGCCAGCTGAATTCCCATTCAGCACCCTTTGTTTACTTCCATTTCCTGGAAAGAATCATGCTATTTCCTCTCTTGGGGCATTTGTCAGGCTGGTTCTTTTGCTGGGCAAACTTCCACCCACTCACCCATCCTTCTAATCACCCAGCTGGTCACTTTGATTTGCTGATACATGTCTGCTCATCCTTCCTTTAGGTCTTATTTTAGCCATTAAGGACTTTATTGATGTATCCTAATCCCTGACACATTAAATTCCTCTAAAGTTCACAACCACAGCCATTTCTTTTTCTTTTTTCCTCTTATACTGACTTGCATAATTCCTATCTATTCTTTTTTAAAAAAAATAGATTTATTGGCCAGCGCTGTGGCTCAATAGGCTAATCTTCCACCTTGCGGCACCGGCATACCAGGTTCTAGTCCTGGTCGGGGCACCGGATTCTGTCCCAGTTGCCCCTCTTCCAGGCCAGCTCTCTGCTGTCGCCTGGGAGTGTAGTGGAGGATGGCCCAAGTCATTGGGCCCTGCACCCCATGGGAGACCAGGGTAAGCACCTGGCTCCTGCCATTGGATCAGCGTGGTGCGCCGGCTGCAGCACGCCAGCCATGGCAGCCATTGGAGGGTGAACCAACGGCAAAGGAAGACCTTTCTCTCTGTCTCTCTCTTTCACTGTCCACTCTGCCTGTCAAAAAAAATAGATTTATTTATTTGAAAGGCAGAATTATGAAGAAAGGGAGAGACAGACAGAAGATAGATATCTTACACCTGTTGGTTCACTCCCCAAATGGCCTCCATGGTCAGTGCTGGGTTAGGCAGAAGCTAAAAGCCAGGAGCTTCATCTGGGTCTCCCACATGGGTGCAGGGATACAAGCACTTGGGCTAATTTCTGCTTTCCTGATTTTCAAGGCACATTAGCAGGGAGTTGGATCAAAAGTGGAGCACCTGGGTCTCGAAATAGTGCCCATAAGGGATGCTGACATTGAAGGCATTGGCTTACCCAGCTATGCCATGATGCCAGACCCCCTGACTTCCTTACCATATTCCTAGTATCTATTATAAGGTCTTCCCCACTACTGATACTCCGTGAATAGTCTTGAGTGAATAAATGAATACAGACATGTGTTAAAGCATTAAAACTGTATTACTTCCTGGCATCATAACCTTAGAAGTGACCTTGGGTACATGACAGAATACCTAGTAGAAACAAAACAATTAGTGGTGTGTGTGGAGTGTCAAGTACTGGGAGACTGATGGGAGAAATGTATTTGATGCACGGATCCTACCTGGACAAGAATCAGACCTAGTTCCTTTTGATACAGAACCTTCTTTGCCTAACTCAGTATAAACCTTGATCTACTGAAGTCCCTCTGTGGATTATATTTTCATTTTCTACTAAAGGCTGAGCCTCCACAATCTATAGATCATATTCTTGAAATAAAGCTTATCCCTATTTCCATAGATATTGTGGCTTCTTTTGTTAACAATGACAGTCTAAATTTACATGAATAATAGAAGCCAGATTCATATAAAACCACATTCAGAGCTCATACTCTTAACCACTGTGCTTTACAATGTCTGTTCCAGTTATCTATAGCTCAGAACAATAACCTAGTATCTCAATTTGGTAAGTTGATCAGACTCAACCGGTCATTCTCTCTTGGGGCCTCTCATGAGACCTCACTTGGGTGCTGGCTGGGGTCTTTAGTCACCTGGAGTTTCAACAAAACTGGGTATCCAACATGGCTTATTTCCAGAGCTAGCTATGTGGCTGTGGGCTGGGAGCCCACTGAAACTGTCAACTGCAGTAACTACAATCAATCTCTCCAGCTGGCCTAGGAGTCTCAACAGCACTGAGGATGGATTACGACAGGGAGCATCTTAAATAGGACCATTCCAGTGTAGAGAGGAAGCTTCAGTGTTTCACGGGACCTAACCTTGGAAATTCAGCATATGACTCTTTTCACATAGCACTGATCAGATAAGTAGTCAGGAGAGTGACTACTTATGGAGGAACAGCATCTATGTGCAGAGCAAAGGCGATGACAGAGGCCATTTTAGCAGTTATTCCTCTCAACATCCTCTCTTTTCCTAATTTATTACCACTGGATACTGAGTCCCTTTAACACAGATCATGCTGGGTAAGGATGTGGGTCTTGCAACCTACTTCTTGTAGGCCTTATGTAGGAGTGGCTTAGGCATCCTACAGACAAATTGTAGACACAGTGTAGACATTGATACGTGATTTCAGAAGATGTGTTGCTTTTCTTTCCTCTTTTTTTTTTTTTTTTTTTTGGCTTTAGGGAAAGAAAGTTTGCTATCATTCTATTTCAAGAGGCAAGTGGGAAAATCCTGCAGAATAAACAGGAACACTTCAAAGTTACCTCTTAAATCACTGTCCACAGAGATCACTTTCCCCTTTAAGCTTGTGAAGAAAGTTTGTTTGGCATTGCCTAACTTGCTTTGATGTAGATTCCTTCCTGGGCTTCCTTGCTTTCTTGATCCATGTGTGAGCCTGGGGAGAATGTGTCTTTCTGCACCCTTACTATCAAACCTTCACTGCTTTAGATATCTGTCCTCAGGCTACGCCTGCAGCACAGTGTGGATTCTGGACAGGATTTAAAATGTGCCCCCTAATCCAAAATGATTGAGAGTCGTAGTTGGTAAGTGAGTTGAATTCAGAGGAAGCAATTACGAACAAACTGGTACTTATATTTCATATATGTTTCATTACCTACATGTACACTTATTAGAGAATTTTTAAATGTAGGGATAAGGACATTTGTGGATTAGGAGTTTATATACTGAGCCCCAAGTAACTACTCTAAAGATGCATAAACCACATTCATTATGCATCTTCTTTGTCACCCAGTTTTGGCTTCTTTGAGGTCAAATAAGAACCTAACACAGAACTCAGAACACTGCCGATTGTTTTTTTAATGATTTTGCTCATCTGAAAAGTGGTTTCTCTTTTATTAGCCTTCCTAGAGTATTTACATCTTTTTTCTTCATTTTATATATTATTAGTTTATATAATTGTTTCAATAACAAGTGCCGACGGCATAAAACGTTTGAAACACTGAGTCTTGTTAAGTACACAACTCAATTGGTGAGAACGGAAGTACTCAGATGAACCAGAAAGTAGCTTTCTAGTCAGAAATCCAACAGCATTGGGGGTCTCAATTGGGATCTTTAGAGAGAGAGAGAGCAGAGAGTACCAGTTAAGCTAATGCCCTGATGAGAGGTCAGTGATAATATCTTTGGTTGTGTTCTTCTGCTTTTCACTGTAGCTATTACTTCAGCTTACAGAAAACCATATTGCCAGAAGGGGCATTGAGTCTAGCAGTTAAGACATCCATATCCTGTACCAGAGTACCTGGGTTACATCCCTAGCTCTGGCTCCTGACTCCAGCTTCCTTCTAATGTGAACCCTCAAAGGCAGCAGCAGATGATAGCTCAAGTAGTTGGGTTCTTGCAACATGTGTAGGAAAACTGGGTTGAGTTCCTGTCTCCCAGGTGTGCCCCAATGCAGCCCCGGCCATTGTGGGAATTTGGTGATCAAAGCAGTGGATGGGAGTTTTCTTTTTTCTTTTTTTCCTGACTCTCAAATAAACAAATAAATAAAACTAAAAGGAAAAAAAGAGCCATATTGTCCGCAGTCCAGGGGAGAATTTGAGCTTTCAGCAAGGACTTTTTGGTATAAAGTCCTATGGAATTCAAGACCAGTTTAGACAAATACTCTCCTTTGAAAAGCATGTTCTATGTGCCAGGCACTGATCTAAGTGCTTCGATGCTTATTCCAACTTCATCCCTGCAACAACCCCTTGAAGAAGTAGTTAGGAATCAGTTAGGAATCGCATCAAGCTGCAAGGGAAAGAATAACAGGGGCTTAATCACAAGTTAGCTTTCTTGGAAGGAAAATTATTTAAAAAATGATTGGCTCAGGGCATGGGAGGTGTCATTAGGCAACTTTGCATCTGTAAAGATTCTGTTTGCAAGATGAGAAGAGTTTCAGAAAATTCTTTGCAAAACAATATGAATGTGCTTATACCAGTGAACTGCACGTTTAAAAATGGCTGTGATGGTGAATAACTGTACATACATGAGCACTTTCAAAAGTTCATAGAAAATATGAATTATCTAGGAATTATGCATTTTTAATACTTTTTATACCAAAACAAACTTTTCATTCCACTTTCCATGAACTTTTCAAAGTGCCTTCACATTTTTCTAATAGTTAAAAATAATAAGAGAAAACATTCTAAGTCTTTTTATGTAGAGATTATATTTAGTACAGCTTGGGTAGAGCCAATTCAACTTTTTGATGGGGCTAAGGTGGGAAATATACATTTAATGTGGTTTACTAGAGTGCTTTTTCCTTTAATTCTGAGTTCATTGAGATGTTGGTGAAAATACCTTCCCACAATAGATTTTCTGGAAAAAAAATCTCTCCTTCCAACAAAAAGAAAAAATCTATAAAATGTTGCTTATCCTTGATCTCCTGTTTTTTCAACAAAACAAATATGGAAACATCAGAAGCAAACTATCATTCAAATTCCAAAGTTATGTATCTTGAAACTTTGGGATTAAAAACTCATCCATAAATAAAATCAAGAATGATAGGCTACAATAAAACAGCAGAGAACTTGCCCAAACACTCCTTCCTGATTCATTCATTGGTTTCTTCTTTCATTCATGGGGAGATCAGATGACTTCAGGGAAGAGATCAGGGAATGCAGACTATCAGGGAAGCAGCTCACTCAGAAATTCTCTCTGTAGTTTGGCTTCCCTGGGCTTTGCTGCCTTAACTTCTATAAAAGAAATGCTCAGTGACAGAGAAGTCTTCACTGAATATTTTAGAAAAGGCTTGTTGCAAGAAAAAAGCCAGTGGTCAGAACAGAATGGGGACAGGAGGAGGCCAGGCTTCTTAATTTATCCAGACCTAATCATGGTGGGAAAGGGAGTGTTTACACAGTTTTAGTCCCTATATGGAGCCATGCAATTACAACTGGGGACCCAGATGGACACAGAAAGGCAATATAGTGAACAATAAACATCTTAATCTCTAATTTCTATATTTTAGTACATGGTTTAGTTTTTTATGTACTGATCATAATACATCCATGCAGAATTTCTTGTATATGGAATAAACAAACAACTATACATATCAATTGAGGACATGTTCTTGTTCTTAGATATTCTTTAATAATGAGGTAGTTTGATGTAGAGCAGAACTTGTCCATATTTGAAGGGCTTTAGAATCACTCCAAAGGCTCAATAAGATGCAGATTTCTGGGATTCACATCCAGAGGTTCTAATCTGACAGGTCGAGAGTGAGGTCCAAGAAGCTGGATTTTTAAATAATTTCCCAAATAATGCAAATTCTGCTCATCCATAAATAGTTTTTGAGTAGCCCTATTTCAGAGTATTAGTTATACATTCGTGGCCAGAGGAGCCCTTTATATTCTTAAAAATTATTGAAGATCTTAAATAACTTTGCTTATCTATTGATATTTGATAGCATTCCTTTGAATCAGAACTGAACACTGAGAAATCTAAAAAGTATCTTAAACTCATTTAAATAATAAAGCCATTTGTAAACATAAGTGACATATTTTAATGAAAATTAACTATGCTTTCTTAAACAGAAAAATTAGAAAGATCGGTGGTTTATTTTATAATGTTTTAATTTTTTCATATCAGACTTAGAAGAAAGGTAGTTTCATATATGAATGTTCTTCTGTATTCAATCTGCTGTAATATGCAGTTTTGCTTGAAATGTATGAAGGGAATCTATCTTCAAATGGAAATGGAGAAAGAAAAGGGAAGAGTATTACATTTTATAGTAATATGATGGCATTAGAACAGCATTTAAGATAATTAAGATAATTCTATATATCATTCTATGATGTTTAAATATCAAGGCAGATGTTTCTGAAAGTTTAATTACAACTTAGCTTTTTAACCATATTAATGAAGCATTCATACTCAATTAGCTGAAAGTATATTGGTCTATCTTGTACTTTAAATAATCCTATATCCATGGATGATATTGTAGTAACATGAATTGTCCTCTGGAAAAAAATCAGTTCACTGAGTTAAGCAAATATTTAAAATGTTGGCTTATTTCACTTTACAATATAAAAATAGTGAGAGTTTAAAATAACACTACCATTTGCATCAGAAAATCCTTTAAGTATTGAGAATCTGTCAAGATAAAGTTTTCCAAAATTTTACATTTTCACTTGAAGGCTCGAGTTTTGCCATTGGCAACAAACACCACCAGTTACTTTCCTTAGAAGTGACAGACTCACAGTTTTTAAAGAAAGTCTGCCAAAACCAAAATCTGAATAACTTCACTTTGAAAATTTTTATTTAAGTCAAACTAGTACTTCACAATCAAGGTAACCATTTGGTCAATCACAATATATGCACTTCCCCTTTTGTCACGTGGAACATTCTATGTACACAAGAGTCTGGAGTAAGACCAATGGATTTTCATTGCTTTACTTACGATCTTAGCAAGGAAACAGATATTGCTTTCACTTTAATGTGAGCATGTGGAAGTGATCAAAAAAATAGCCAAGAGTTGATTTGGGTTAATTTTGAACATGCAGATCCTGTGAAAATCTCAGGGGACTTCATGGGCCTACGGGCCAGCTTTTGCATCAGGTGTTCTGGAGAATATTAGAGGTTGGAAAACTAAAATGCAAACAGAGTTCTGCCTGGAGATATATTTTCTTTGGCCATCACAGTGTTTACAAAGTGAATCAAATTAGCTGAAATATCCTGATTATGAAACAGCTAATAATCAGGACATTTCACACCAAAATCTGGCTTCCAGACTTTTCTTGACCCGTAATAGGGCAGGGTAACATAGGTTCCTTATTGCCTTGTGTAATAACGGGCATGGACTATCCCTTCACAGGAGTTAGGCTCCTCCTGAGTCACCGTCATTCCTACTTGGTTTATTTCATTTATGACAGTTACCTTCCTAGGTACAAACCAATTATAGCCTACAGATTATGGTATTACCAAAAAACTATGCAAAGCAAAACCTTTGAGTTACATATGCAGGAGTTGAAAATCTCAGCTTTCCAGCCTATTAACGATGTGATTTATGAAGTTAGTTTAATCTGAGTCTCAGTTTTCTTATCTTTCAAATGGACATAATGATAGGAATGTTGTAAGGAGTTAGTGAGATGATTCATGTAAGATACTTACAGTCTATAAGTACGTAATGAACATTAGCTCTTCTGTTGATGTCAATTATAAGAGCTATATACACAATCTGTATAGTAACACTATGAGGTATGGGATCCCATTTTAGAGAGGAGGAAAATAAGATGTAGAAAGGTTAAATAAGTTTCCCAAAATCACATTAGTAATGAGCAACAGCACTAATGCCACCGCTGATGCCAATGAGAACAAAATGCCAGGCACTGTATAAAGGCTGTGCTGTCTCACTTTCATCACCTCACTGAATCTGTAAAAATCCCCTGAGGGTAGTATTTCATTGCCAAAATACAAACGTAAAGGTGAGCCCCAGGGAATTTTAGGAATTAACTCAAACCAGCAGTACAGCCACGATTTCAACCCAGCCAAGACTCCCCAAGTTTTTCTCTTTAACAGTCACAAGTATGGCCTTTCAGAAACATACTAGTAGGTACTCAAATGCGGTTATAGCATCATGACGGGTCACTCGGATTACAACTGGGTGATGAGTACAGGCATTTTAAAAAAAGGAAATCTACACTCCTAATGCAGGCCTATGGATGCCAAATCACACAGATGCTTCTTTCTGTGGAAGTCCTCCAATACACACCAATAAAAAGAACAAGTAGAAACATTCACAGTGCTCTAACTGTTTCAACGAGACTAATTTGTAATTTATCACATCATCTTTTTTGGGAGAGGGAATAGTTTGACACAGACAGAAGTTTCAGCATTTCTAGCAACAAAGACACAGTTCTACCTTTGTAAATACGCCAGAATTTATGAATCATATAACTAAGCATAATGCTGTGAAAAACTGAGAGCCCATGAAAATGGTTATTTTTTCCTTTAGCTAGCTATAGAAATTTTAGATAGTGAAAGAAATTCACAATATGCTAAAGATTTCTGCTGTTTTCTGCCTGTAATTAAAGCCACCTGAACTTTGCTATGGAGTATTACCATGTTTCCACAAGCTTCTCCTGGCTTCATAATATTTGAGAGTTAGGTCACATTTCCAGGAAACTGACATTCTCTCTTATTTGCAATTAAATTCTGAAGTTTTCAAACACTCTCTGACCCATAATAACATTTCCATCTTTTCTTAAATTTATGATTGACCTTGTTTGGGTTAATTGGACTCTACTGGATTTGTGATTTCCGTTACTTCGTTTAATTTTTTTCTTTGGCTCATTGTCAAAACTTACCCCCCAAGAAGGGCATCATAATAAATTCATATTTAGTTTTAAATGGTCTCAAAAATAAGCACATCAACAACCCACAGGGTGATTTCAAATTGCCTCTGAAATGCAAAGCACAGGCGAGGATGACAAAATGCCCAGCAGTCAGAGGAAAAATGGGTAACACATTCATGTAACATTTTGGCTTTCTGTGGGTATTATTCCTGTGTTGGTTGGTAACTTCAGATGGGTTCATTCCACAGACCAAGAGGTCCTCACTGTTAAATGCTTTGCTATGTGCCACATATTGGATGAGTACAACACATTATCGCCTAGAACTACTCTACAAGCACCCTATGAAAATGATGACTTGTTATCTCTATTTTATAGCTGTGAAAATTGAGGTCGTCAATACTAAGACTGAAATTTGAACCTATGCCTGTTTGATTTCAAGGTCCAGGCTTTGCTGATGTGGAAGGCACAGTGGAGGTCAGGCTTATGCCTTGAACTTGTGGACAAGGTCATGTATCCGACCACAGGCAATGACGAGTGGAGATAGCATGCCTTGCCTGACAGCTTTCAAATCCAAAGTTCTGAAAAGCACTAGGCAAGCCAAGTAAACACAACCTCCTTGGCTCTCCAGGTCTTTGGATTTCTTTTCTTATACATACCAAATAATGCAAAAATAGCCATGTAAATATGGGTGTTCCTCTTCTTTCATTCAGCAACTAGTGATTTAGGCAACTGAAATCTATTTTCATGGAATTTGTCAATGAAGGAAAGGATTTTACCAAATTTGAATGGAACACACTTTTTAAGAGCATAGGCTGGAATGCTATCAGTGACAAGGGATTCTTCTCTTAAATCCTGACTGGCTTTTTACTATAGCAAAATGCACAGTTTAGCTTTTAAAGTTTCCTACAAATTACAGGTCAAGGTACTCATAAGTGGTAAACTACCCTGAAGAGAGCAGCCATTGAGAAGGTCTCAACCATCAAATGGGATAAATAATGGAGCATTTGAATTGACTTGACTTTCTATCAAAGTCTTTTTCAGGCCTACACAGAGCCTTTTACAATAACTACAATGTGTTCACATTTATTGGCATGTCAAGAGAAAGTTAATCATCTTAGATGCTTTCTGGTAAATATGGAGGGTAGAGACTGGGCTTCAATATTTGTCCAAGAGTGGCTCAGAACAGTTCTAGCAGGTGTACCAATTTTATTTATACCTGAATCCTGACTTTGTCAGTAGAAACCAGCTAAGTTGGCTGACTGAATTTTCCTCATTTTTTAAAGATTTATTTATCTGAAAGTCAGAGATACAGAGGAGGGGAGAAGAGGAAGAGACAAAACTTGATCTTCCATCCACTGGTTGACTCCCCAGATGGCTGCAATGCCCAGGGCTGGGCCAGGCCAAAGCCAAGAGCCAGGACCATCATCTGGGTCTTCCATGTGGGTGGCAAAGGCCCAAACACTTGGGCCATCTTCCACTGCTTTTCTCACACCATTAGCAGGAGACTGGATTAGAAGTGGTGCAGCCATACTCAAATCGGCGGCCACGTGGGATACCAGCATTGAAGGTGGTGGCTTTACCTGCTATGCCACAATGCTGGTTCCATTTTCTATGGAAGTCAGTGGCAAAGTCGGAAAAATATTTCAATTTACTTAGGCCACTGTAGTTTACAGTCTGTTAGGGTGGGGTAATTTAACACAAAATAGTGATTAGCTTGAAAACAGCTTTTGAGTCAATTAACCATCTGGCAAAGCCAGCTGTCAAGCTGGCAACATTTACTCTTCTTCATCAGCTGGTTTGAACATAAGGTACTGGGATTGACCTCTCAAAGAGATTCTGTAGCCCACAGTGGTGGAAATCATTAAGAAAAGAAGTTTATTTGTTCAGCGTGGATTAGGGGTCCAGGAGGCAGGGGATTGCAACCAGTGGTCCCTTCCACGATTTCTCTGTATATATAGAAATAGCCACAGCCACCTCCTTGAAACTCCAATAATCCTTCTACTTTCACAAGAGCATGTGTTGCCATGGAAGTTAATCAAAGGATGGGTTCAAACAGCCTTGGTTATGATTCCTGCATTGAATTAAACTCCAGCAAACAGATTGTTTCCTTTTTCCCTGAGAAGATTTTAAATCCAATTTATTTGAAGTTTCTATTTAAATTTAAAATACTGTAGCATCTCATGCAAAATGAAATCAATCTCTTTAGACACAGAGAGGAGGAGAAGGTGGAAGGGAGGAAGGTGGGCCAAATGCAGGTAGATTAAACTTGCTTCTTCAAAGATTCTGAAATATGAGAAAGTACCTCTGCCTGTAAGATTAATGATGGATCCTAGAATGGAACCACTCCGTTTAATGGCTTTCCTGATTGCCTAATGGGTATCTTGAACTCCAAATATCAAAACTCAAATTGCTCGTTCTACTTCTACCCAACTTTTTCCTCTCCTGGACTTTCCTCATTCAGAAAATGGAACCAATAACCTTTTCTGAAGTCAGCCCTTAGAAAACATCTTTGTTGCTTTTCTTCACCTCATCTTCTAAATCCAACCCTTAGGCCCTTATCTTCACAACATATCCTAAATGAATCTCTTTCTGCTATTACTCTGGACAATTCTTTTTCACTGAGACCCTTGCCATACTCTTCCCACTGGCCCTCTTGCTTCCACTGTTATTCTAGAGATGCCACTCCCTTCTTAGTACTCACATGGATCTTTCTAATACTGCACTGTCTTACTCTGTGGCCACTAGACAAATGCGTCTTCTGAGCCCTGGATAGGTGGCCACTCCCAAGTGAGATGTGCTTTAAGGCTAAAATATTCACAGGATGTTGAAGATTTAGTATGAAGAATAAAGAACATAAAACGTCTATTTTTTTTACAGATTATATGTTGAAATGATATTTTAGATGCACTTGGATGAAAGAAAATACACATGAAATCTGTATCATTTTATTGTTAATGAAGCCACTAGAAAATTTAATATCACATGTGTGACCCTATACTTCCACTGGACGGCATTACTGTAATATCAGGCCATTATTATTATATCAGATAATGCTTCTTTGTTGCTTAACAATCTGGAATGGCTTCCAAACACATGAAATTCAAGCTTCATATCTCAGCTTATAGAGACCTGATGCCAGCCTCCTTTTGTTCCTCCAGGCAGGCCCCTTGTCCTGTAACTTCTTAGGCCTTTGCTGTTTCCTGGGATCCAAAGGCTTCTTTCTGAGGCATTTGCCCATTGCAACCTAAGGCATCTGTTTGAGAGAGGAGGCATTTTCCAAACCTTCCCCACTTCAGTATACCCCAGGCTCCTCTTATCATCACTCTCTCTCCCCTTCAGAATAATTCATTCTCTGAAATTATCTTGCTGCTCATTCATTTTCTGTATTTTTTTCCCCCATTCTACCCACTCCAGCCTGGACAAAAATCCCACCAGAGCCGGGCAGTGGGAGGAATAACCAGAGCATTCCATTCAGAGGCAACAGTGGGGCCTGACACAGAGGAAGTACTCCACAAACACTTGCTGAATGGATGAATGAATAGGATGTAAATGGGGTTTGCTACCCACAAAACGTTTTATAGATTAGGGTGTGTACTGTCTGTGATTAATTTCCTGCTACAAGGGCAAATCTGAGTAGTTTTGAAAGTGCCTATATGCAGCCTCTTGAACCAGAAAGACAAAAATATCAATTGTTTCACAGAAAATGTTTGCTAATCTCTGATAGATAGATAGATAGATAGATAGATAGATAGATAGATAGATACAGACAGATCATCTTTAATAGTTTTACAAGATCTTTTATGAGCTGGGCTTTTTTTCTTTTCCAGTGTCTGTTCATGTCTTCCCTCTCACCCTATGCCACAGCTAAGCCGAACCACATGATGAGGCCTGGGAGAACATTTTTCTTTCAGGGCCATTCTTTCCCACCTGTTGATTCCTTGGCTGTGAATATCTTTCTTCCTCAAATCTGGCAAAGATATGTACATATGTACATAGCTTGCAAGAAACAATAGAACTGATTCTGATAGGCTTAAGAGAGAAGTCGAATTCAGTGGCTCCATTAACTAAACTGTCCAAAAATAGAACCTGTTTTAGGAATTGCCAGGTCCAGGGACTAATATGACGTCAACAGTGTCTGGTTTCTTTTGCTGCACTTCACATCCTTCTTCATCTACGTTGGCCAAAATCTCAGGCAGATTTTCCACTTGTAGTTGCAGCAAGGCTTCCAGGAGCTCTCAAAGCTAGGAGGTTCCAGAAATCCCAGGGAAACTGTTACTGCATTGGTTCCAGTAGGACCATATGCCCATCCCTGAATGCATCACCCAAGCCAGAAAAATGTGTTGTTTTAATTGGCTTAGAACTAGGTTAATTGTCAGCTTGCTGAGTGAGGTCTGCAGTGATTTCTACCAAGAGGGGTGAGTGCAGGTGGTACTTTGCCTGAGGAACATCAGATGTTTTAGCCAGGAGATGCAGGAAACAAACTGTTTGATAAAACTTAAGGATGTCTTCCACCTCCTCCTCTAAGGTTAAGGGGAAAGGCCACCATGTTTTGTTTCACTGACTCCTGTGCCACTGTTCTTGCTGATTTCTGTACCCTTCCGGGCTTTCCTCTATGTGAGCACTGCCAACATCGCTCGGCAGCAGTTGATCAACTTGTCTCTTTCCTGCAGAGGCTTCCAGCTTCTTGAAGGGCACCTGCCTTTCTTCTTTGTGCCCACAGTATGCAAACCCAGTGCCTGGTAGTTGGGAAGGGCCCAGTGAATGAGAAGAACATGTGTGCTGGACCCACTCTTTTTGTTAGTATGGGATAACTGTACCAAAGTTGTATTTAGGAGTATTATTCTGATAGTGACTTATATGGTATATTATATGGAAATATTGCAGTCGGAAGACTATCACTGTGTTGAGAGGGCAAATGAATAGGAAAAAGAGGAAGGGCCAGCCATGTCAGTAGGAAAAAAATTGAAATGGGGGCCCAAAATTCTCTCTTTTATAAATGATCTAGAGACTCATTTCCAAGTTACTGATAAAAAACTAGACCAATTTAAAAATCTGCTGTTAATTGATACTTATGTACACACTAGACACGTTACCTATTTTATATAAATCAAAAAATTAGAGTCACCCAATATCCTTGGATGTGGGACATTGTTTCATTTTCGACACAAGGAATGGGCTTCAGCGATGTTAAGGAAGCAGTGGGAAGTGACCCAATGAGTGGCAGCAGATCTTGATCTGAATGAACATCTTCCTCCAAAGGGTGGGTTGCATTAAGCCTAAAAGAAGTAGGTAAAGCCACCCAATTCTTCTAAAACTCTTTTAGCCTCCACAATGGGTAACTTTGAAATGGGGAATCCAAATAAATTTTAAGAATTTGAGCAAAATACACCAGTTGTTTGAGGAAATCCTGTTCAGGTAATTAGTGGAGTAAAATGCTCACTGTGGACAGACTTTCTATCTAAAGTCTATGACATGGGAGGCTACAGTAGATTTCCCTGATGGAGCCAGATAAATTCAGGTACTGGTACAGGGTGAATAAGGAGCTCATGGCTTTGTTGTCACAGGTGCAAGTCTCACAGTCAAAGAGATAATGAAATTCAAACAAGCAGTTCAAAGACATAATGGTTTATGAGGTGACCAGCTTACAAAAGATTCTTCTACTTATGCCCTCATTATTTGCTATATTATTTGCTATATGAAGCAACAGCTTCTGACAACTAATTCGGTTTCTAACCTACTTTTTGATCTCAAAACACTTGTAATCTAAAAAGAAGGAAACAGACACCCAGGGCTTGGACACTTAAATCTCTCATAATACAGAAGTATGGAGCTAAATATTTGCACAATATGACACACATTTTTAGGAAATCATTTCATCCCAATAATTTTTAAAATTACCTGTGCACTTACAGGTTATAGTTCATGCTATTCTTATGCTAATGAACAAAGCCCTTGGTGTTTTGAAGTAGAAGTGAATGATCCGTTGCAATGCTGTCTTCGAATTGATAAAGGCTCAATCTACATAAACTTATGTTTAATCCTTGTATCTCTGCTTAACAACTGCCAAGACACACAGATGATCCCAGAACTGGTGGGAAGAGTGATTATTTCAGCTTTTAGCATCTCATAGAAGGTGAATAAATATTCATTGGGAAAGAGTTCCATGTTTTGCAGACTCCAAGCCTTACTGAAAATAATGTTTCCTTGTTTGTTTCTTATT
Source organism: Oryctolagus cuniculus (assembly GCF_964237555.1). Classification (NCBI taxonomy): domain Eukaryota; kingdom Metazoa; phylum Chordata; class Mammalia; order Lagomorpha; family Leporidae; genus Oryctolagus; species Oryctolagus cuniculus. The sequence goes on from NC_091441.1 coordinate 80,951,891, forward strand.
TTCCATTTCTGTCAGAGAAGTTGTTGGATGTTTTCTCTTACACAGATTGCTGAGAGTCTTCCAGATCCCTCATTTAGCAAGGGCCTGCTGTGGAGCATGAGCAGACCCAATAAATATGCACAGGTGTCTACGGCACATTACGAGCATCGCTGAGAATTCTCCTCAACTCTTCTGTCAACTTGCCACACCATGTCCCGATTTGTTAAACAAAGAGAATGGCAAAGTTGAGAATACCTAATGAGACAGCAAATGCTGCTCCTGTCACCTCTGGGAATTCGAGAATCACAGAGTATATTATATGTCTGCTCCTATCTGCAAGGACCGATCAGCATTGATCTCTGATAGTCACCTCTGCTTTTCAATTTCATTCTATGATTTAAAGATTTCTTCCCTCTTCTGGTGGATGAAAGCAGCAGATTCACACCTCTCATGAATAAATGAATGATCCACAAATACTATTAGAATGATTTCCACGTCACTGATGGTCTGTGTCCCTCATTCTAATCTCAAATTAAAATCACAATGAAGGGCCCTCTTTGGCACCACAACTGAGCTGCCCCTTGGGATGCCCATGTCCCATGTCACAGTGCTGGGGTTCAACTCTCAGCTCTGCTGCTGATCCCAACTTCCTGCTGATGTGCACCCTGGAAGGCAGCAGATGTTACTCAAGTAGTTGGATCCCTGACACCCATGTAGGAGACCTGGACTGAGTTCCAGTCTCATGGTGTCAGGGTGGCCCAGCCTCAGTTATTGTAGGCACTTGGGCAGTGAATTAGCAAATGGGGGATCTATGTCTGTCTCTGTGTCTCTGCCTTTCAGATAAAATGAAAATAAATAAAGCATGATGGGCTACCTTTATATATCCAACAACACAATTTAAAAAAAATTCTCCTCTGATAATAATGGGTCATATCTTCCACACCTGAATATATGCATTTTTATCCAGAAATTCCAGTATTAAATTTATATCTACCAGAAACACGCATATATGTTTGCTAAAAGACAAGTTTGAGAATGCCAAAGTCTTATTCATGATATTTCCAACTGGAAGCTATTTGCATGCTCATCAGAAGTACAACTTTAAAAAATTACAGGTTCAATCTGTGGGATACTATACAACAATGAGAATGAAGACACAACTATTATATGCAATATGGGTGCATTTCACAAAATTAAAACACATAGATATGAAAATTCTGTAGAATTTCAATATAACACTTATAGTTCAAAAGTAATTAAAACTAATATATGGTATCAGAAGTTAGTGTAAAAGTTATCCTTTGGAGAAGGTCAAGGTTGCAAAGAGACCCAAGGGGACTTCTGGGAGGCTGATAATGTTCTAGTTTGTCATTTGGGTGCTAGATACACAGATATGTTCACTTTCTGAAAGTCCAGGAGATTCTCAGTATGTGTATTATGCACAGACTAAAATAATGAAAAGTAAGAAGAGCTATTGTGATTGAATCTATTCATTTTACCTTATTACCAATATTCAAAACACTAATAATTATAACTAACATTGATATAACATTTTTCAGGTAATAAATGGGGTTTATATCTCATTTTTTGAAAGTGGATCCTAGCAACAAATCCTCTGATTTGAAAGGGCGAGTGTTAGAAAAGGATCCATTAATGGTTAATTTAGGTGAGACTTTAGGTCATGGCAGCTGTTGAATAAGGAATACATAGCTGTCTATCAAATGACCTTAAGCCAATTTGAAAAAATGATATTTATTTAGCTTCTTTAATCATATAAAGATATTCTTTATTACTGTATTCTCTCAGATGTAAATAAAAATCAATGTAAAATTTAGGCTGTTAAAACAGTTCTTCATAGCCATGTACATGGAGAATGCAAAATTTGTGGAATAATTCATTTGAAAAATGATGTGAATTTTCCATGAAACTTTTAAGGTCACTTGCGTATCTTCTTAAATTCAGTGCCTGACCTCTGCATTTGTGTAGACAAGTTGAGTTCCCTGCTTCCCTTTCATAACCCTTGAGCCACATAGGGCAGGTTCTAAGTAGTTTTCTCACTGTGTTGAATGGCTGCAGGTTTCTGAAGACTGCAACTATCTCAGACTTGAGGTCAGGCCCTTTAAAATGAGAAACCAGCATTCAAAATGTGCTTTGGGGAAGAGGACCAGAATCTCTTCACATCTGACCCAGAGCAGGAGAGATTTTTCAATTGCAACATCAGTGGTGGACTCAAAGGAACAGAGACTCTTTGATATGGAAGTAGGACCTTAGCTAATCGGTTCAGCAGATCTCATCTTGATGTGAGAACTCTCCAGATTTCTAATATGCAATAGGAAAAACATGGCCGTACTGAAGAAAACAAAGACACACTAATGTGATAAACAAGAACTTCGTCCCTGCAGTCAAAGTTATCTTTGCCACTTTCATTGCTTTTTCGGCTTGTGCTATTTTTCTCCCTTAACTAGAGACGATATCTTAGTGATGATTTATTTGGCTCACTTTGTCTTAATCTCCTGTATGCCTTTTCAAGTCTGACCCCTGTCTAAATTTGCTTTTCATGGAGAAGTAATAGAAACGGTTGGGAATACAGCTGGGGAGATAATTTTCAAGGATTTATGAAACCAAGATGCAAAACCTGCAAAATACTCCCGGGTAAGCTAGGTTCTTTGGAAAAGCACTGCTTTCTGAAAGCTACATTTAAGTATTTCAGGTTACTAGAGGCCAAGTTTGCACACAGTATACATACATTAGTGAGCCTAACTCTGCGGGCTTCTATCTGACAAATTTCAAAGCTTCTGGATATGGATCAGGTTCTGACAGCTGGATAGCTCTGGCTTGTTCCTACAGATGAAACGGCCAACTTGTCACAGTTTCTAGTAATGGGGCACAGGTGTGGATATCAACTGCTAGGCAAAGCCTCAGATCCTCAAATGGTTGAGTGGGCAAGTGCTCTATTCCTACTGTAAGCCCACGTCTACCCTTTTCAGAGAAGCACTAAGTTGTCTAATAGGAGAAAGACAAGACCCTGGAAACATGTGGACTTACATCCTAAATAACTACAATAACCTTGGTTAGTCACTTAATCTCTTCAACTTTTGCTTCATTGTCTATATATGAGATGAATAATTGTGGTATTAGAAAACAGCTTTATGCCTACTCAACGGTTTGACACTTAAGACTGAGGACACTTGGGCCAGTGTGGTAGCACAGTAGGTTAAGCCACTACTTGTGATTCTGGCATCTGATATTGGAGTGCCCGCTTAAGTCCCAGCTGCTCTATTTCCAATCCAGTTTCCTGTTAATGCCCCTGGGAAGGCAGCAGAGGACAGCCTGATACTTGGCCTGTTCCATGCATGTGGGAGAGGAGTATGGAGTTCCTGGCTCCCAGGTTTGACTTGGCCCAGACTTGGCTGTTGGAAATATTTGGGGGGGAGTCAGCCAACAGATGAAAGACCTCTCACTCTCTCTCTGTCACTCTGTCTTTAAAATACAGTTTTTCTTAAAAAAAAAAAAAGACTTCTGACGTATTAGCATTCTATTTATTTACAGCTGTATATTTTCCTGCAGACACATCATTTAACACTAGGCTCTAAGCTAATCTACTTCACTCATAGTGACCTTTTCCTCTTCGAAGATTTTCTCTGTTCAAAAAATATTTTGCATCTTTCCTGTTTGCTATTCTCTTAGACCCTGGGAATACAGTGTACAAGAAGTTAGAAAAGGTGTACTCCTTGGAAGATTTACTTGGAGAGGAAGTAAAACAACAACAAGCACACAGAGATAGCAATAAAATGATTACAAATTATGATAAGCTCAGGAAGGGAAATCAGTGACAATTACAGCAAAGCTATTTAACAGAGTAACTAGAGATGGGATTTACTATACCAAATTAAGTAAAGAAGAGCTCTCTGGAATCTTCTCTGAGCATGGAGCAAACTGGAAAACATGTGACCAAGATCTTGTCTTGCAGTTAGCCTACTATAGCAGACCAACTCCAGAGAAGTGAGGCTTGCTATCTCAGATAATCATTCTACCTTTGGCCAACTCCAACTGAGAAGGAAACAAACCAAGTGAAAATGTTGTTACTCTCTGGTGGCAAGTTTCACAATAGAAATAATGCTACCCTCTAATAAAGCCACTGGATCTTTAGTGTCTGGTAATAAATGTGAAAAGAAAACAGATAGGAAAGTTAAGAAAAAAACACTTATCAAGTAACACATCTAGAGCCTTTTCAAAAAAAATCTTCATTTATGTGTCTTGAATTGTCATTAATTCACATCATTGTCATCGTAATCAGTCATCATCTACCTTGCTGCATTTCCTCTTTGTCATTAGGAAGAAATTATAAATTTATTTCCCAGAATCCCATTTCCCATACAGTCACTGAGAACCATTAAGGTGATGTTTGGGATGTAAAAGAGGAATGCAAGCCACGATCCTCTGATAGGATTTTCAAATTGGTGGTTCAGGTCAACAGCTTCCCAGATCTACTTAGGATTCCCAAGTAGCTCAGACAATTGACTGTGGTTTGCTTTATCTTCTGTGGGTTCTTCTGAAAATTAACCACGTTGACCTCAAAAGAAGCTAGAATCACTGACTCTCACCTGTTTGCAATGACTTGAAGATTTCTTGAAAATGGGGTCCTAACCATTTCCTTATTCCTTCACCTTAGCGCTCATGTCAATTCTATAATCCATAATTCCTGTGTTAAATGGCTAGCTAATTAATATATCTAAAGTGAATTCTATTTTTCTATTCAAAGCTTTACTGATATACCATTCCTCATTCTTCATGTATGAAAGTAATTTATTAGAGAATTAGGTACTTTTCTGAACATGTATTAGACTCTGAGTTAATTTTCCAGGCTCATGGTGACGTTTTTTCTCATTGAAGACTTTCTTCATTCAACAAATATTTATTTAGCATCTTTCATGTTTTTTGTAATCTTAGACCTTTGATCTCTCATAGGGTACATGACGCTCCAGGCATTGAGGTGGTTTTTTTTTTTTTTTTTTTTTTTTTGGTTTGGATTTCACTTCTTGAATTGTTAAAATGATGTGCTTAATAGCAATTGTAAGAAATAATAGATCGCATGTAGTCTTTACCCAGTTTGTTCCCATGGTTAGATATTGCTTAATTAAAGCACAATATCATAATCAGGATATTGATATTGATCCAATCTACTGACCTTGCTCAGAATTCCCTAGTTTTATGTGTGTGTGTATGTCTGTGTGTGTTTAGTTCTAAACATTTTTATCACATGCTAAAGGCTTGTGTATGCACCACCACACTGATTCTATCACCAAGGACTGTGTATGTACTTTTAATGTTCCTTATAGGGTCCCTACAGGTAAAACTATTGTCTCCATTTTCCAGATAGACAGCATAAGTCACTGGGTTCAGGTTATGTAATTGATAAGTATCAGAAATAGAATATGAATCCAATTTTTTCAAACATCAAAGTAAGTGTACTGATCCAGGAGAAGAGTGGAACTGCCTCTGTAGGCAGCCATTGAAGTTTTACATGTGTTGCTGAATCTCTGAGATTTTAAAGAGAAAGAAAGAAATAGAAAGAAATAGAAAGAAAAAGAGAAGAGAAGAGAAGAGAAGAGAAGAGAAGAGAAGAAGGAAGGAAGGAAGGAAGGAAGGAAGGAAGGAAGGAAGGAAGGAAGGAAACAGAAGAGCAAGTCATGAAAGTGATCTAAAACATCTCATTTTCACTGAATAACTGTTAAGTCTTATCAGTGTTCTGTACCAAATTCTTTCAACCTTACAATACTGAAACAAAACAAAGCATAAAAATATTTCCAAAGCATATACTGAAAATATACATATATACTTGGAAATATACATATATTTCCAAAACATACTCTGGTAGTTTTTGATCTGAACAATCACTTGGGAAGAAGTTTCAACTGTAACCCTCATAGTACTCCTTATGCCTTTTTTTAATGCCTGATTTTCTTCTGTGACATTCCAATGACTCAACCAGTTTGACATGGAAGTGTTCGGCACCTTTGGAATTCCTTTTTTTATATATAAAAAATGATGTGGCTATTGATGAGTTGGCAGTTTTTAAAATCATGCAGGCAGTGAACATTCGTCTTTCTAAGAAACCAGATTTGAAGATAATGGAAAAGTGCTGATAATGTAGACCCTAAGTTGGATGGAGCTGCTCAGTGCAGAAGCCTCATAAATCTCAGCAATATTGCCAGCTCTCAACTATTGATAGTAATAGGGGTCCAAGAGAGCACAAATACTGTAATTGAAATCCACTGATAATCTAAAAACTTCATTTTATGCAATTGTTTCAGGGCCTTCTTGGGCCAAAGTCTTGACGAGAATGGATAGCAAATGATCAACATGACGGATTTGAGCTTCAACTCCTTCTCCCTGTCTTGGCACAGCCTAGGAGTGGAGGCGCTTAGCCTGGAGAAAGGAAAAATGCAGGAAGCAGAACCTGTCACTAAGGGACTGGGAGTAATTTGGCTCAGGCTCAGTAATACAAGGAGTCTCAATTTAGACTTTGGTGGTATCTCCAAATGAAACTTTGTATATACTGTCTGAGAGACACAACGGTAGGATTGAAATAAAAAGATGTTCTTCATGCATATTTCAACACTATGCCAGGATTAGAGCATTATCTCCCTAGTCTAGGGAGATAATGCATTAATATATATTTATAATAATATAATATATTCATAATAATGCATAATAAGATAATGCATTAATATATTTTAAAGAACTTATTATTGGTATGGTATGAATAACCCAATTATACTGTGTTACTTTCATTTGGAATTAAAAGCTTAAATTCATTAAATGTAAATCTTTAAAATATTAATAAGAAGTTGAAATTTATCTTCATCTGTTGTGTGTAGTTTGAAGAGTAAGAGAGATTGTGGAATTTATAAAGAATGTGAATTAATTTCTCACAGTTGTAGATGCTGAGAAGTTCAAGATCAAGGTTCTGGCATCTGGTGAGGGCCTTTTTATATCCTCTAGCCAGAAGAAATGCTGTGTCCTCAATGGCACAAGGAGGAAAAGGCAAAATGGGACTCAGCTCACTCTTTTCTACAGGTGTTAGTCTATTTATGAGGGTGGACCACCTCATGGCCTAAACACTGCCCAGTAGGCCCCATCTCACAACACTGCTGCATTGGGAATAAAGTTTCTAAACATGAATTTGGGGGGACACATCCAAACCAAGGCAGCTTGTTTGTTTCTTGATTTGTTCCTGTATCAGGGCCCTCTAAAAGCAGAAGTAGCATTGAAACAAAACTTAAGAGAATTTAAGAGGGATTGGATTATCCTATCTTGACATCATAGTTAGCCATATAGTTATCTTTACTTTTGCCAAGAAAAAGAATACTTTTAAAATTTTTTATGTATTAAAATACTTCAAAAGTTTGTGGAACATGGAATTGAAAGGTCAGTTTATTTTGGTGTAAAAAATTTGAATTCCATATACAGGTTTTTCACAATACTGACTCTCCAAGAGTGTTTTGAAGAACTCTCATAAGATGTTTACAATAGTTTTCAGCTTTTGGAACAATCACTGCCAAAGATATTCTCAATGAACAAACTCTAATCAGGTTCCCCTAAACTCTTTCTCAACTGTGGACATGCATCTTTATCTATGAATTACCCAATTTTAGCAAGAACCCGTCTAAGTCTGTTTAACCAGAATCCCCTCTCCTTGAAATCAACTTATCCTTGATTTCCATGTGAGCTATTCATCTTCTACCATTCTCCATGTGATGGTTGATCACCCTGGCCTGCCTTTAATAAGAATTCTACTAGGTTGGTTTAGCTAGAATACCCCACCACCTCTTAAGTTTCCTATCCTCTGATTCTGTCTTGATCCTTAGCTATAAATTCCCAATTTCCATCCTGTGTTCTGTCTTAAACCAATCTCTCTCCCATTGTAATCCCCTGTTCCAGTGATTTCAACATACATCAGCATGGCCATCCTCAAAAAAGCCTTCCTTACCATCTTTAACAAGCGTCACTGAATGTTTTCTTTCATATCATCTACTGACAACTACTCTTAGAATGACTGATCCTTGGTTACCATGCTAATGTTAAATGTTAACACAAAAATATTAAAGAGATATGTGGGTTCAGGAGGACTTTAAAGATATTGTATAGTAAGCAATATTTATCATCCAGATAAATAAGCAGGTCAACATTAGGACTGGAGTGTGGGTAAATGGAGATGATTAAGGTTTCATATCAGCACCTAATGTTTCAAGAGATATTCATACAAGACCCAAAATTTTGAGGTGTGTGGTTTAGGAAGATCATTTAATGTCTCTAAACATCAGAAAGGTGACGAGAGTAATAGTCACATTTCAGAGCTGTCAAATTTTCAGAAAAAACATGCATGTATTAGAATGAGCTGGGTTATACCATGAAGACAAATAACCCCCAAATTTCAGTGGCTTAAAGTAAAGTTTTATTTCTCCCTTCTGTCCCCACAATAAATTGGCTACAGTTTCTATCCCATTTCATTGCTTTTTATGCTCTGAGAATTATAGAAGCAGAGCAGTCACCATCTGGAACACCATTGGCTAGTGTGGCAGAGAAGAAACTCTGTGTATGTATCACATCAGTAAATAATCTCTGCAGAAAAGTAACGTGTGTCACTTCACTTACAACTTGACCAAACTTGAGAGCAGGAAGTGGGCAAACCTACCATGTACCCAGAAGTAGAGGGACAAGTAAATATTTGGCAGCCAGTCAAGTACAGTGCCAGACACACTCTACAAATGGGAGCTGCCACTATAGCAGTAACAGACTGAAAATGGCTAATCTTTTGATCCAACCATCTACAGCAGGGAGACTACCTGATATTGCCTCCCCATTCCAGGTGTATTTTCACTCTTGGAAACTGATTACTCAAGTTTTAGCTAGGTACATAGCTTCCTAACAAAAAGACAACATTTTCAGGCCAGGAGCATTAATATGACAGAGCCAGGGTAAATAAAATATAAGTGGAAATGGTTGTCCATAAAAGAAAAGGTCATAGCCTTCTGTCTTTCCTCTTTTCTGCTGCTTCCAATATGGAGCTGATGGCTAGAGCCAGAACAGCCACTTTGTCCCATGAGATGCTTTGGAATAGAGTTCTATGATGGTATGAGAGTAAGAGAGCAGAGCCATCATTCCAGTCTTGGAGTATCTGCATATACACTGCCACTTAAGCAGCAGCCATCTAGCTGGCTTAAATAACTGCCATTTTCAATTTCACTGTTTCTACTTTCAACTGCCCAGAGCCTAGAAAATCTATGCATAGGTGTATCAATTAGAATGCATTTGGTTGCAAGTAACAGAACAGGCCAGTCAATAATGGTTTAAGCACTAAAGGTGTCTGGAGATACCTATTTGGACAATTCTGATGTTCAATAGACTTAGACTTTCTAGGTCACTAATCTGTGATCATGAGCACGCTGGGTTTGATCACTTTACCATTACCGCAATGCTAGTAAATCCCTAACAATATTCAAGGCATAAAGAGAAGGGAGGCCTCTTGTTCTCTACTTTTACCAGAAAGCAACAATTTTCACAGAAGTTTATCACTGTACTCTGCTCCTCTTCCCTCCTACCCACCCCATGGGAATCTACTCCTTTAGTATGGTGAATAGAGCCACTGTCCCACCCTTAAACTAATCACTAGCAGAGATGATTAAAATTACTATGTATAATTTACATCATGAATCACGTCCTAGATGTGAACAGTGCCTGCCTTCCCTAATCACACTGTCACACAAATAAAATCTGTTTTCAAAAATTTTTTTCAATTTTTTTTCATTTTATTTATGGGGCAGAACTGCATCTGTGTCTCTCATGTGTATGTCAGGGATCCACATATTTGAGCCATCATTTGCTGCTTCCCAGGATGCGCATTAGAAGGAAGCACAACAGAAGCTGAGGAACTAGGACTTGACCTTGGCATTCCAATATAGGTCCTGAGTGACATCTTAACAGGTGTGCCAAACGCCCGCCTCCAAAGCAGGATTCTATATATTCAGGAAGAAAGGAGACCCAGTGTCAGCCTCAGCAACAAAGCACCTCTTTGGTTTCTCCTTTTCTTTTTTACTAGCAAGTCTTGGGGCTCTGTGCTTATTCTAAATGTGTGCAACTACAATGTAAGAGAACAGAGATGGGGGCATCTTATTGCTAGTCTTCCTTTCATGCACCTTCCTATCTTCAATTTAGGCTCAAACACCAGGTATTGGCCCCATACTGCCCTGGCTTAAAAACATCAAACATGTCCCAGTGCTTGGATGAAAACAGCCACTGCTCTGACTGTATTGTGCACTGAACACCCACTCTCCCACACTGTGTGTCCCTGGCTTGCCTCAGTTCTACATTATATCCCATCTCTCCCTCTCTAGTTGCACTTCAGCTAGAAGGGTGGAGTGAACTTACTGCCTCCTTGGAAATTCAGAACATGCTGCCATTAGTCTCCACAAAACTTTCTGAACTTGGTTCCTTCTTGTTCACGAGGTCTCATCTCAAATGTACTATGTCTGTGAAACCTTCTCTAGCTATTCAGTCTAAAAGAGCTTGCTCCCTCCACCCCAACTCTTTATCCCATTATTTGGTTGCATTTCTCTCATGGTAGTTGCAGTATCTGAAAAATCTTATTTATGGATCTATGTACTTTTTGCCTTCTTCCTAACTATTCCACCCCCATACTACTACAAGATGAATGAGAGTCATGGTTTTGTCCATTTTCTTTACCTACATAGCCTCAACAAAGAGACCAGGATCTGCTACATGGCAGGTATCCAACAAATGAGCAAAAATTGGGGGACAGTTGCTGCTATTCTTGGATTGTCTCTGCTTGGCTACAGGAAATGGCATGAGATCAATTTTTCCTTGGCTATAAAAAAAATAATGTTATATCTCATCAAGAGCATGCTGATTCAAATGTATGAAACACAGTTATTTTTAAATAAAGTCAAAATCATAAGCCTTTTCATTTTCTTAAGGATTTGTACTGTTTTAATCCATATAGCCCACTAACTTGGTCTTATACATAATATTCTAATTTTTGGGTAACACTATTTGTCTTATTCAAGATGTCTGTTCAAGAGGCTGTGAAATTATTGGTTAACCTGAGGTCAAGAATTTAGCAGAAATGGAGAGGAAAAAAAAAAAAAACAAAACTAAATGCTACCCTCTGCTCCTCACCCCACAAAGAAATGTTATTAGATTTTGACTTCATCCAATATGAAACCCCCCAACACTCACTGAAATAACTTGTCCTTGGGTATGTGGACATATTTAATATTTCATAATTATGTTTTCCATGAAAATTTACAGTACAGGATATAGATTCAAGACTCAATGTGTAAACAGACAGTGAGTTTACAGGTGACAAAGATGGAGCGAGGAGCACACAATTCAACCAGCAAGAGAGGCTGGGGACACAGCTAAAGAGAAAACCAGCCTGATTATAAATCTAAAATTCCTACCTGCTTTTCAAGAAAAAGAGCGACTGGAGACACTATCAATGAAACCCTTTGATAAAAACCTTATAAATGACTGCATTTGAATTGTAAGTGGTCTGTATCCACTCTGAGATGAAACATTGTTTTTTCATTATGCTGCAGGAAATAGATGCTTGCTAAATAACTCTTTCAACTTTTTCTCTGGCATCTATTGATTACGTCCATAGAAATTAAGAGGAGAAGGCAATTAACTTTAGAATTTAAAAGAGTTCTGCACTGTTAATTTACTGGCTGACTCAATCAATGTGTCACCCAGCATGGAAATCTATGCCCCACCATGTGCTAGAAAACTCTATGATGCCCTTTCAGCTAAAATTATAATAATCACAAAGCAACCAAAGAGCTAAGAAGTACAAGCACGTACAACACAAAGAGGTGGGGGACTAGAGCTGCCTACAACAGTTTAATCCACATTGTTAAAGAGGCCACTTAAATTGAAAATAAAGATGAATTGTTTTGTTTACCTTTGTAGTTGCCAATTTTAGAATTCAGTAAATGGCACACAACCCACATTCATAACAAAAGGTAAATTTTCTCTGCCAAGGCAGGCTAAACTATATATGTGCTATGGGATTTCATCTTGCTTGTCAGTCAGTGAAAAGAAGTCTTAGGTGTCTATCAAAGTTTAATCTGGAAAACGCTTGTTACCCTTAAAGATTATTCCACTTAACATAAGACACTACCATGTTAGGTAATATCACATTCCCTCTTATTTGTTGAAGAGAAGAGAAAGAGAGAAAAAGAAAGAGAGGACAACAATTGTGTGCATATCATACCATTTGATGATATACAGTTATAAACATCGCTTCACTGAATCATACCATGTACAGGACAACTTACCCTTCTTTCCCCATGCTGTGACCCTCATTTTGTGATATTAATACCCTTTTTTAAAGAAAAATGGAATATATATGTATATTTATGTCTACCTTTGAAGTGAATGTGGCAGAATATTAACATTTAAGATTAAAAACATGAAATTATGAAAAATAGACCCAAACTTCTGTTTATGGTAGTGCTTCCTCCATAATATAATTTAAGACAGAGCTCTCGGTGATTTGACATAATTGTAATTAACTAGAGCATCCCTCTTTCTTTTATTGATTTGAAACTATATTTTAATAAAAAATTAAGATTACCTGAAAATACAATGACAAAAGCAAAAACATTTTATTCATCTAAGCTTTCCTTTGTTTCACCTGCCACTGTATCAAGAATTTTCCAAAGACTCTTTTGAAAGTATAACTTTCAACTGTCAAAATGTGTTGTGTTTGGTCAATACCTCCCAGTCATAGACCACTTTACTGCTACATAGTTTGATTTTTTCCCATTTTCACTAAGATAAACTTCCCTATTGCAACCCATCTAATGGTTCTTGGAGCAAGTGCTCCTTTTCCCCAAAGGCATCAATCCATTATGCACTAACAGTCAAAGTTTCCCCAGAAAGGGGGGCATGAGCTGCTGGTGGGGAACCAGAAAGTGAACAAGGAGGGTCAGTCTACTGTCAGTTGCTGTCATAAGAGAGGGCTTTTGGAATTACCCTCAGGGATTCAAGTGGACACAGTTAACTGAGACCCTAGGGGCAATGGCCTCCTGTATGCGAATACAATGAAGAGAACACTTGAGAGAGTGTTTCCCTCTCCCTGATATCACAGCACTGTGGTGTGGTAGGATCGTGCCCTGTCCAGCACCAGACTTTCCATGAAAACCATAGTCACTGCGATAGTGGAGATACTGAAATGCAGGAATGGCACATGGATTCAGGCTTCAATCCCTCTGCTAGCTGTCACTGTCCTAGGATTCAGTGTTCAGAGAACTGAGAGCAGACCAGACACTGGCTGGTGTGACCTGCTAAAACTCTTCACATGGGATTTGTTCATTTGTGTGGTATAATTGGTTTGGGCTCCCTTCGGACATTCCGGCCAGTTATTTGCATTTTTTATCATGCCCATCTTGGGATATGCATACAGATCTTTATTTGTTTTATAGCTTGGGTTTTAGAAAAAAAATTTCATTTTAAAATATTCAACATGAAGGATCTCTGTGAATGAGACCCTAACAGAAAGAAGTGGCCGTCAAAGAAGGATGTACTTTTCTCTAAAGGGAGGAGAGAACTTCCACTTTGCTTATGGCCTTGTCTAAATACTGACAGTTTGTGGATTCAAAAGGCTTCCATAGCCTAGGCAGCTCATGTGAAGAGCCTTGATTGGTCACTGACGTCATACGTAAGAGTGTTAATTGTTAAATTAATTAATAACAGGAGTCACCGTGCACCAACTCCCAAAGCAGGACTTCTGTCTTCAATGAGTTGTACTATGAGAGTTATCTGTAAAACTAGTTCTCAGTTTGTGTGTGTTTGTGTGTGCAAACTGTTGAAATCCTTACTTAGTATAGTCTTGGTCTTCAGTGTACAAAGTTAATTGAAAATGAATCTTAATGGAGAATGGGACTAGGAAGGGGAGAGGGAGGAGGAGGAGGGGTAGAAGGGCAGGTATGGTGGGAAGAACAACTATATATCTAAAGCTGTACATATGAAATTTGTATTCCTTAAAAAAATAAATTTAAAGAAAGATACGTTCTTCTGACTATATTTAATTTTAGGGAAAAATTTCTAGCACAGTTGTTCTTCATGTAAAATCTCTGGACCAGCAATGGCAGGAAGTTACTGCTAATGCAAATTCTTGGGCTACAGTCTAGTTCTAGGAAGTGAGAAACTGGCTGGGCAAGAGCAGCGGCCTTTGTGTTAACAAAGTTGCTCCAGGTCCCCTGTTCTCTTGCCCTTGGTGATTGCATGGTTGAATATTCTTTGTTTCTCTGAGCTTCATTCTGGGAGAAGGGAAAGGGGAGGTTTTGACTCTGGAACCCAGTGAAGCAGAGGTGATTGTTGGTGGAGAAATCTTGCCTCTGAATGCAACCTCTAAAACTTTAGCCCAGCTTCTTGTGTTAGGATGTTTATGTTCCTGCCACCATCCACACTATTAGCCTAGACATTTCCCTCTTCCCTGGGCCTGGGTTCCAGCAGTAACATACATACATACATACATACATACATACATACATAAAACAAACTGTATTCCTGGAGGAGCCAGACCCCAGGCAGTAGGTGCTGAGCAGAAAAATAAAACGGTGCAGAGATCTTCCGTGAGGGAACAGCAGAACACATCAGGTGCATCAGGTGGTCTGTGATGGGACAGGATTGCTTAAAGATGCCTTCATAAAACAAACTGTATTCCTGGAGGAGCCAGACCCCAGGCAGTAAGTGCTGAGCAGAAAAATAAAACGGTGCAGAGATCTTCCGTGAGGGAACAGCAGAACACATCAGGTGCATCAGGTGGTCTGTGATGGGACAGGATTGCTTAAAGATGCCTTCCAAGTCTGCTCTTCTGACTTGGAAATGAATATTTTGTCCCAATCTATTTTTAACATCATTAATGCCTCCCCTAATCAATTTCCAGCTAAATTTTTGCTGTATGAACAGATGACATTTTTTAAAAGCCTCATATCTCTTTTTCTCTTAGGTCTTAAAAAAAGCTGTTTCTTTGACTTTTTTAAAAATATCTATAGAGAGAGAGAGAGAGAGAGAGAGAGAGAGGTCTTCCATCTGCTGATTCACTCCCCAAATGGCTACAATGGCTAGGGTGGTACTAGGCTAAAGTCAGGAGCCAGGAGCCAGGAGCCTCTTCTGAGTCTCCTACATAGGTACAGGGGCCCAAGTACTTGGATCATCTTCCATTGCTTTCTCAGGTGCATTAGCAGGGAACTGGATTGGAAGTGGATTAGCTGGGACTAGAACCTGCACCCATATGGGATGCCGGCACTTCGGGCAGTGGTTTTACTCACTACCCCAGAGCGCCGGCCACAAAAAAAGCTGTTTCCTCAACCCACTGGGAGAATAAGGAAGCAGCCCTCATGAGATTCTTTCAGAGAAAGTGAGAGGCATTTGTACCTTTCTTAAGCCCCAATAAAGGGCATTATGTATGCTTCCCTGTGGTCCAGTTCAATAACCCTGTGGTTAACTACTGTGTGAATTCAAAGTAACTAGCAATTTTTGGAAGTACAACCCACATTTAAGGATAATGGTGCAACATCCTCATTACTTTTTTCCAGAGTTTAAGGTGTCTTTGAATACATATAATGAGTTTATCTTTATTCCTCAATTTATTTAATTTCACTGGGGATGTTATTACTTCACGAGCATTTGACGGGGGCATCTTCAAATGAAAGTTTTATGTGGGTAAATAGGGAATTAGGGAAAAGGCAGCAGTGAGATTTCTTCGTATTGATTGCATCACTCATTTCAAAGATGAGCTAATACTTTCTATCAGCTGCAAACACTTTCATTCAGCTCCCATAAAACTAGTATTAGTTTCATTTATTTTGTCCTCAGAATGAGGATTTAGTTCTATTTATTCAATTCTTAGAACTTGCAATTTGTAAAAGTGAGCACTCAAGGCTGATTCATCGCTTACTTCTCCTCATGCATTAAAAGATAAAGAGAACAAAATATTACGTCTTCAAAAGCAGCCACTGTTTAAACAATTTTGAGATGTAGGTTTTTGAACTCAAGATCAAAGTATAATAAGAGTTTTCCAATAATGTAACCGTGTGCTTAATATTCTAATACCTGTTTACTGTTTTTTTTTCTTTTTAAAACAATTATGTTTGTTATTGTCATACAGGTTAGGATCTTGGTAATTGTGGTAGATACCGTGGTATGTCAACTAGATCCTTTTTGCTTCTCCTTCAGGACAAGACACTCATTCTCCCAGCCCCTGTGACAGCTGAGGGGCCACCAGGAACGGCTCTCAGCCCCCTTCCTGGGGGGCCCTTTCACTCAAACTGGACAGTTGGGGTATGGAACGGCCCCCCTCCCTGTCTGAGGGAGATGGACACTGATGGACTATCCGTGTGGGGTCTCCTGAAGTTCTGTAGTGACATCATCACATGTCCAGCTCTTCTTTTGCCATACCCACCTCCTCACCTCAGCTTGCCTCCCCACCTCACCCACAGATGTTGATCCCAAAAATGTTATTCTATGGACCTACTACAAGCAAGCCTGTTTGGGAGTCTGTTTCCCAGGGAAATTGCCCAAGGTATTTCTTAACAGAATCTGATGTGTGCTTGAGTTGTGATTTAGTAAAAAAAAAAAAAAAAAAAAAAAAGTGGGAAAATTGTTCAAAAACACCTGTGCTTTAACTGTATAACATTCCCTTTAGGCAGTTCAAAGTAACCTACCCATAGAGGTTTTGTGCATAAGATGAACACATTTATTCTATGGTGAGACCCAACAGGCCCTCTTTGGAAAGAGCGAGGTGGGGGCCGGCGCTGTGGCACAGCAGGTTAAAGCCCTGGCCTGAAGTGCCAGAATCCCATATGGGTGCCGATTCTAGTCCTGGCTGCTCCTCTTCCAATCAAGCTCTCTGCTATGGCCTGGGAAAGCAGTAGAAGGTGGCCCAAGTTCTTGGACCCCTGCACCTGTGTGGGAGGCCTGGGGGAAGCTCCCAGCTCCTGGCTTCAGATTGGCACAGCTCCAGCTGTTGCAGCCAATTGGGGAGTGAACCAGTGGATGGAAGACCTCTCTCTCTCTACCTCTCTCTGTAACTCTTTCAAATGAATAAAATAAATCTTAAAAAAAAAAAGAAAAAAAAAAAGCCAAGAGCAAGGTGAGTTATAAGCTTAGAACCAGAATCTTGTGCCCTAGAATTAGATTCTGAGTTGCTGATTTAGATAGATCACTTAACTTTCTTGAGTTCTCTTAGAAATCACACAGCTGCAAACAGAAGTAAGGAGTCCTTGTGAAAACAAGTTGTAACTCTGGATTGTCAAATATCCATTTTAAGATCTACAACTGTAGAACAAGACCATGATTTATGCGTTTTATGGACTCATCTCCTTTTCTAAACCATTTGAAGCATGGTCCATGGGTCAACATCACCAGAATCACCTAGGATGTTAGTTTAAAAGGCAGATTCCTGGATCTCACCTATATATGGAACAAAATAATGAACACATAAAAGTGGATAGAAAAGGGGCCGGCACTGTGGTATAATGGGTAAAGCTGTTGCCTGCAGTGCCAGTATCCCATATAGGCACTGGTTTGAGTCCCAGCTGCTCCATTTCCAATCCAGCTCTCTGCTATGGGCTGGGAAAGCAGTGTAAGATGGCCCAAGTCCTTGGGCTCCTGTATCCATGTGGGAGACCTGGAATAAGCTCCTGCCTCCTGGCTTCAGATTGGTGTACCCCAGCGATTATGGCCATCTGGGGAGCGAACCAGCGGATGGAAGACACCTCCCTCTCTCTCTCTCTGCATCAGCCTCTCTGTAACTCTACCTTTCAGAAAAATAAATCTTAAACAAAATAGTGGATAGAAAAGACAAGGGGAGATGCTGGCTAAAGAATATAAAATCTCAGTTATGCAGCAGGAAGAATCAGTAAAAGAGATCTATTGCAAAACATTGTAGCTATCCTTAGAAACAGGCATTTTTTTTTTTTAGCAACCCTCATACTGTTTTCCATAATGGCTGTACTAATTTACATTGCCACCAGTAGTGTATTAGGGTTTTCCATTCTTCACAATCTCAACAGTATTTGTTAGTTTTTTTGTCTTTTTGATACTAATTAGAGTGAGATGATACCTCGTTATGGTTTTGATTTATATTTCCCTGATGGCTAGTGACAGAGCATTTTTTCATGTGTTTGTTACTCATATTTCTTCTTTTGAAAACTGTCTGTCAAAGGTGCAGTTAGGTGGGTTAAGCCAGTGCTTAGGACATCCTCAACCCTGACCTTAGCACCTTGTTCTGGTTCCAACCACTTTGTGCTTCTGATCCAGCTTCCTGCTAATGCTCCTGGGAGGAAGCAAATCATGGCTAAAGTACTTGAATTTCTGCCATCCACATGGGAGACCCAAGTGGAGTTTCTGGCTCCCAACTTTGGCCTGCCCCAGCCCTGACTATTTCAAATATTTGGGGAGCATTTCATCGAAAGAAGACCTCTACATCTGTCTCTCTTTCTATGCCACTCTGCCTTTCCCATAAATATAAATTATTTTCCTATTTCTTAACTGGATTATTTGTTTTGTTGTTGTTTTTTGAGTTCCTTATACATTTCATATATTAATAGTTTATCAGATAATTTCTCTGTGTTTCCATTTCTATGGTGAACATTTAATTTTCAAACTTCCCAAATCTTTTTCTTTGGATGTATCTCTGACATACAGAATATAGTTGGGTTTGCTGTGTGACTGATTGTGGAAACTGTTTGATCTTAATGAATATTTACTTTTAGTTAAACAAAAATAATCATTATATTCTTAAAATCATATCTAGTAAATACATTAATTCTGTTCTCTTAATAAATTAAAAATGTTAAAAAAAGAAAAGGAGATGGAGAATACAGAGAACTTCTGGGGTACTAGCAATATTTAGTTCTTAATTTGAGTGTTGGTTGCGAGTGTGCTCAGAGTACAAAATACAGATCTGTACACTTAGGTGCATTTCTTGGTATGTATGGTATATTTCAACAAAATTTTTAAAACATTTAAAAATAACAAGAATGGACGCTTAGTGCAGTAGTTAGGATGTCCATGTCCCTTATCAGAGTGCCTAGGCTTTAGTCCAAACTTCCTTCTAATGCACACCTTGGGAGGAAGCAGGCGATGGCTCAAATACTTGAGATTCCGCCACTCACGTAGGAGATATGGATTGAGTTCCAGGCTCCTGTTTTTGGACTGGCCCAGCCATGGTTATTGTGGGTATTTGAGGGTTGAACTAGAGGCTGGAAGAACTGTCTGTATTTTTGTCTCTCTTTCAAATAAACAAAAATGAAAAACAAATAATATATTGTATCCTGGAAAACAGTTAAGAAAGTAGATTTTAAATATTCTCATTGCCAAAAAAAAGAGACGATGTTAAGTATTATATATGCCTATTATATTTCACCATTTCACAATGCATGCATATTCTAAACAACATGTTTTACATGATAAAATATTTTTGTCAACAAGGAAGAAATGGGGTGGGGGGTATTTGGCTTAGATGTAGCTGACCTTGAGATCCAAGCTTGGAGAGAGTAGACACAGAAATAGGAAAGGGCCATCAGAGTAAAATCAAACTCAGTAGAAACTACTGAGTAGATGCAGTGAAGGAATTACAAGTACAAAGCCGACGAACACTGAGACTAATTGCAAATTATGGCCCTCTTTCTTATACAGATAATGCTGGAGAAGCTAGAAAAGCTGCCACTATTCCTTTGTAATTCCTGGGTTGACAACAGAGCTCACATTTTGAAGTTGCAGAATGTTCATGTAACAACTCCGCAGCAGTCACTGCCATAAATACACAAGTTGGTAGAGATGCCCCATTGATACAGAACATCTGTTAACCTGCTTCAACTTTCATGGGTGTGCAGAGAATTAATTTTTCATTTATATTCCCTTCCTTAAACCTTTATTTACTCCGATGCACCAGCAAGTGAGCTTAGATTTCCTGCAGAGTATCAAGGTGAGAGGCCACAGAAGTTACCACATCATTACCAATGAACAGTAAGCATGCAGAGAATTATGGGGAATGTGAATGCCTCAAATGCAACATAAACCTTGTAGCTAATTGTCATTTAAATCATGGAATTGATGAAGAACATTCTAGGAATAATGAGTATTCAGTCTGACAAATAGTTCTTTAAAAATTATCGAACACAATTTTGGCATATTGCTGTTTGTCAAATTATTCCTGTGCCAGATGCTCACACAAAATCTGTTGCCCATTGCCAAATAGCCCAGTTGCACATTTTCTCATTAGATTGCATTGATATTATATGCAGAGAATGTATCAAATATAATTAAGGACAAAGATATCCATATTTGCATTCCACACCTACAATGCCTTTTGCCACTCCACACCTCCACTCACCTGCTGTTTCAAGTCCACTTATATGTCATCCGTATTCATTTGGAGCAGCCAGAATGCTCCAGAGCTGTAGAGTGTAGGGTTATAGCTTGCATTTTGATCAGAACAGAGGCAGAAATTGGCTTGAGAAAGAGTTGCATACCATTTCTGTCATGTTTGAAACATGCTCTCTTTTCTGATTTCATCCTAATTTAGGAATTGTCATTCCTTAACACAAATAATGAGGGGGAAAGGACCCTCCAATTGCTCTGAAAAGACAGAGGGTTTAATGTATTACCTGTGACTCACATAAAACCTCATCTTTCTTAAAAAGCATTCAAGAATTTTGAGCCCAGCAATTCGCATTGTTAGCAAGTGCCTATTACTGTACATATTAATCTATTTAAAAATATCAATGTAATCAAGCACTATCATTGCAACACAGAAAAATAAAACCCCAAGTATGTAGCTACATGTAGTGTTCCAAATGAATATATATTATCATTCAAAGAGGTGAGCAGATGAGCCTGATTGACAACAGTATTCGACATTTACAATTCCCTCTTCAGGGATATTCAGAATTGATCGAAAAAGAATACAGTGTTTAGAAACTACTCAGGGGTACTTTCAAGAAAATGCTTTAAATAATGATAGTGCAAAGCTTGCTAGACATTTTGTAAACGTCAGAAACATATTAAATATGTTAAATGGGCAGGTCCAATATCTAGAAAACAACACAAGTGATTTACAATCAATTTCACACATGCCCAGGAATGTCTCCCTGATGGAAGACAAAAAGTCCCCTTTGACTGGGCACATGGATCTCAAATCTTCATTTTGGTATGATTTTTAAATTCACCTGGCTGCCCAACAAAACAAGGAGCACTCTCTGGGGGGGTAAGATACATGCTTTGAGGCTGAATTACAGTTCGATGTTGAATGCATGGCTGAGTACGGATGGCAGCAGTCATGTTCTACTAAGAATGAATGAGAGGTCAACTTGGGTCCTTAATGTTAACTGACAATTCTCTGATGACAACCCTGCATCCTTGAGGCCTTCTCAGGGCCCTCCTTTTCACCAAACAACGCCACCAACCTAGAGGCATTCAGATACTTGGTTGCTTCCCCTCTTCCCGGCTCAGCTCCTTTCCCTTGATCTCCCATTCTTGGATCACCATCTGACCTGCTCTCTTTCATAAGCCCTGTGGATTCCTTCACCATTCTATCCCTCTACATGTACCCAAGAAAGCCTTTATGCAGAGACTTCCTAGCCTCACTTTGTCCCAGTGGTCTCCAACCTCAGCTGAACCAGAAGAACTGTTCTTGAATCTTTTCACTGTCAACCAGCTCCCTGTCTCATTTTGGAATATTCATTGTCTTCAAAATCTCTAGCACTTTTCCCAGGCCCACACAACCTTCTGAGTGTGGGCCTAAGGCTCTCACCTCTGTTTCATGGTAGGAGTCTAATCTGCCAGCATGGTCTCCATCAGTTTCCATCCAGTGTTTTTCTATGTTTGCACCATGTGCACATCCTCACCTCCGTTTTTCTGTTTCAGAGGCAGAGCTTTACTGCTTACTTTATAAAACCAAGCCCTTTGTGCACAATTAGAACATTTTAAGCACTCATGGGATGTTTGATGACCATATCAATGGGAAGAGAAAATGATAGGGATATGAGCCTAGGGATAAAAGGCCTAATAGCTTTTATTTTCTTTGTGATGAAAGAGTGTCTTCAACGACATCTCTTTCTCCCTCTTTTGAGACATCACTGAACAAGACATTCACTGTCTTCCTGTGGTCTTATCAGTTCCTCCTCTACTGACAACTTCCCTTCAATCTTAGTGATATATCCTGTTTGCTCTTTTTTTTTAACTTTTATTTAATGAATATAAATTTCCAAAGTACAGCTTATGGATTACAATGGCGTCCCCTCCCATAACTTCCCTCCCACCCGCAACCCTCCCCTTTCCCGTTCCATCTCCCCTTCCATTCACATCAAGAGTCATTTTCATTTCTCTTTATAAACAGAAGATGAGTTTAGTATATATTAAGTAAAGATTTCACAGTTTATACCCACACAGAAACACAAAGTGAAAAATACTGTTTGAGTACTATAGTGTTAAATCACAATGTACAGCACATTAAGGACAGAGAGCATACATGAGGAGTAAGTGCACAGTGACTCCTGTTGTTGACTTAACAATTTGACACTCTTGTTTATGGCGTCAGTAATCTCCCTAGGCTCTTGTCATGAGTTACCAAGGCCATGGAAGCCTTTTGAGTTCACCGACTTCAATCTTATTCAGACAAGGTCATAGTCAAAGTGGAAGTTCTCTCCTCCCTTCAGAGAAAGGTACTTCCTTCTTTGAGGACCTGTTCTTTCCACTGGGATCTCATTCGCAGAGATCTTTCATTTAGGTCTTCTGTTTTGTTTGTTTGTTTTTGCCAGAGTGTCTTGGCTTTCCATGCCTGAAATACTCTCATGGGCTTTTCAGCCATATCCGAATGCCTTTAGGGCTGATTCTGAGGCCAGAGTGCTGTTTAGGACATCTGCCATTCTATGAGTCTGCTGTGTCTCCCGCTTCCCATGTTAGATCGTTCTCTCCCTTTTTTATTCAATCGGTTAGTATTTTCAGACACTAGTCTTGTTTATGTGATCCCTTTGACTCTTAGTCCTATCATTATGATCAGTTGTGAACTGAAATTGATCACTTGGACTAGTGAGATGGCATTGGTACATGCCACCTTGATGGGATTGAATTGGAATCCCCTGGTATGTTTCTACCTCTACCTTTTGGGGCAAGTCAGATTGAGCATGTCCCAAATTGTACATCTCTTCCCTCTCTTATTCCCACTCTTATATTTACCTGTTTGCTCTTTACCTATCAATGACGTTCTCTTCTCCCCTGGAATTGACACTTCTATTGCATTCATTTAATGAACATTTACTGAGGACTTATGAAGTGTGAAATGCTGTGGTCTAGGATCAAAACATGTATGGTCATAGACCACAGAACGGATATATGTCATGGTGGTCCCATGGATTACAATGGAGCTGAAACATACCTACCATGTAGTGATATCATGGTCATTTCAAGGTTGCAGTGGCACACACTGCACATTACTCACATATCTGCAGTGATGGTGACATAAACATATCTACTATGCTGTCCATCATATAAAAGTATATAGTTATGTACATATGCAGTAGTAAACACATGAAAATAAATTATGATATTATTGTTATATGTATTTGTTATACTTTTCCTCATTATTTTAGTATATACTTGTACTTGAGAAAAAAAGTTTACTATAGAACACTATACCATTGTCTATCAGCAGCAGTCTCCATTTCAAGTTTACTGTGTCTTTTGATTGCCTCCAAAGGTCACATGATCAATACCATCTCGGTTATGGCAAGGACACTCTGTGATGTCTTCACCATGATAGAATCACTTCGTGAACAGTGCATTTTTCAGAATCCATCCCCATAGTTAAGTGACACACGACTACCTGCCCCTGGTGTCCATTCTTTGCATGCACACGGTAGCCAGATAGACATTTTTTTTTTCATCTAAATCTGGAATATGACTTCTCCTTACACTGAATGTTGGGACAACAGGCAGAACCTGGCTAACCTAGGTATTATCCACCCTACCTGGACAGATACTTTAACAGCCATAAAGCCAAGAGCCTTGAGTCTGGAGTTAGACTGCCTGAATTGGAAACTCTGCCTGCATCACTGTGCTTACTTAGGAAAGTTAGGTAACTTCCGCCTCCCCCAGCCCCCTCACTGTTATATGGGGATAACCAAGGCACATCCCTCACAAGATTGTTTTTAACTGCTTAAAATGTAAACTACTTAGGACTCTGCCTGGTATACAGGAAGTGTTGTGGAATCATTATCTGGTGTTGTTCTTTTAACACCAATTAGACTCACTACGATTGACATTCAATTTCAAATTTCCAAGAAAATCCCTCTTTTCTTCACCTCTTACTGCAGTTCGCACTCTCCTGTGGCTGTTTTCATCTAGGTCCTTTTGTGGGGTCTTCTCCTCAAATGTGCTTTGCCCTGGGCATCTGTCCATGAGCTCTTCCTGAATCTCAGCCACTGCCCAAAGGATGAGATTCAGCCTCAGAACATCATCTACTAATCACCTTCAGCTGAATGGTTAAGTCCAAAACTTTAACCCGGACATCTCTATGGATTCCAGATTCAGGTACCCAACTTCTGCCCAACATTGCTATCGTACATTCCAATTTTACCTCCAATTCAACATATCCAAAACTGATACAACCTTCTTTACTTTATACCTTTCCATTCTTTTCCTGTGTTGAGGAAACTACAGCCTTCAAGTACAAACTAGAAACCTTCAAATCCAACAAATTGAGAACCTGTGGTTCCAGGGCCTACAGATTGTTTAAAGTGCCTCCTCCTTCCTACTCCCAGGACTACAGCTTTACTTCCCACTCTTGTCAGGGACATGGGAATCACCCAGATGTTCTCCATGCCTCTGCAACTGCCCCATGAAATCCAGCCTACTGGAGTCTGTGGACCTGTGCTATTCTTAGCAAGAGGGGCTGCAAAGTCATGTGTCAAGCTCCAGGTGGTTCTTATGAGTGAGGCAGGCTAGGCTGAGAAAGGAAATATCTATTTTTAATGTTTAAAATATTTATTTTATTTAAAATAAAAAGAGAGAGAGAGGGAGGAAGGGAGGGAGAGATATATCAACATTGATCCTCCATTTGCTACTCTCCAAATACAAAAACAGCAGGGGCTGGGCTGGAGCAGGAGCTAGGAATACAACCCAAATCTCTCATGTGGGTGACAGAGACCCAACTACTTGAGCCATCACTGATACCTCCCAGGGTACACATAAGCAGGAAGGTGGACTCATGAGTGGGGCTGGAACTGGGGCACAGGTATTCTGATGTGGAATGGGGATATCCCGAGTGGCATCCTGAATGCTAAACCAAACACCCCATCCCATTTTTCTTGAAGCTTGGAAATGTTTTGGTTTTCTCTTACCCAGTTTTGGCACAGACCCGAGAGAAGAGAAGTATTTCTTTACTGTAAGAAAATCATGCACTGAATTTATCTCAGTGTCAGTGAGGAAACAGTGTCCATGTCTCATTTAATGGAACATCGCTTTCCTGCTATGGCTAGTAGATGCTGTGTGCAATATGGATGCAGAGATGTTGGACCCTTTCTTCCTTTCCTTCCCTCCTTTCTCCCTCCCACCCTCCCTTTCTTCTTTCCATCCATTTTTTTAGAGAGATAGTCTCTGAATTTTTAAGTGAGAAAGAATATCAAAATTCAGTAGACTGAGCAAACAAATAACGAAGCCAGATTTTTCCAGAAGGTAACCAATTTGTAATTTCTCCCTAACACATAAATTTGACCACATAAGTAGATAGTAGAATCCCCTTGTCCCTATAGAATGTTGTCCAAAATGTTCAACAGAGTAGGTATTACCTTTCATATCTTGGTCCCCACCTCTCCTCTCTGATATATCCTTTCTCTAGCACTTCATGCTCTGGCACAGACCAAAGTCTGCATGCATATGCCTATACTCTACCTCTATGCTGTTTGTTATGATGTCCGCTCCAATTACAACAGCAGTGCCTCTTTCTTTGCCTAATTCCCATTCAAGCCTTAAGGCTCAGTGCATGACGTCCTGCAGGAAGACATAACTGCTCTTTCTTTGTGTATTTCTCTTTCACTCTATGCCCTTCTATTCCATGGAGATGTGTCTGTCTCTGTCACAGTAGACTCCAACCTCTCTGAAGGTATAGGCATGCCTATTCATATTTGTATCTTAGCCTGGATTATACTTTTTTGTAGCCACAGTAGAAAGTCAATTGAGTAGATTTTTTTTTACTAACATGAATGAAAGGATTAATAAGCAGTTCAAACTCCTTTACTACATTGTGGCTGCTTCTGCAGTAATAATAATCAAGATGTCTTAGAATTAATAACAAATTTTACAGCTCGTGGTTATTCCAGTAGCATTATATTTTTCTTGTCCACATCAGTCCTATAAAAGAGCATTATTTCCATTTTGCAGTGAGAAAATGAAGACTCAGAGATGTGAGGTGACTAGTGCAGATTACATAATTACAAAGAGAAGTTATTAAATTCTGTTATTCTGCCTTTCATATCCAGTTTTATTTTTACAATGTTAGCACTATTCTCAATGTAATACAAAGTCTCAGGGGATAGAATTCAGAGGGTGTGGGATCCTAAGCAGGAAAAAAATGACATCTTTCCTTTCATTAACTTTTAACTGAAATTAGCATCACCTTTAATTACATAAGAAAGCAACCAACTACATATGATAGATAATACTTGTAACTTTGTCACAAATAGAAATCACACAGATTTTTGTGTAATATTACTGCCATTATAGATTATTAACATGTTGCTTTATGTTAACATTTTTAAACTGTGGTTGCTATACATTTAAAGATGAATGTTGTTACTTACTGTATTAATAAAGGAGCATTCATATCACTCACAAATTTATGTCTAAAAGTATTTTGAAAACTGCATTTCAATATTACTCATTTTCTGTTTAATACCTTTATTAAACAATTTAAAGGTACTGTGGCATTGTGGTGCAACAGGTTAAGCTGCTGTATGTAACATCAGCACCCCATTGAGTCCTGGCTACTCCACTTCTGATCCAGCTTCCTGCTAATGTGCCTGGGAAGACAGCGGAAGATGGTTCAAGACCAGGATGGAGTCCCTGGCTCCTAGCTTCAGCCTGGTCCAGCCCAGGCTATTAAGCACATCTGGGGAATGAAGGAGCTGATGGAGGTAATCGGAAGTGATCCCTCTCTCTGCTTTTTAAATAAATAAATAAATAGTCCTAAAAGAGGACTTGTTAGCCTTTGATTTCATGGTATATCTTAAGTTAATAAGCCCTGTGACTTCCTTCTTATTTTGCCCCTTCACTAGAAGACTAACTCCCCCAGAGATGTAAAAGGACTGTGTCACACACTCACTGCTCTCCTACCCAGATAGGCTCAGGCTGTCCATGACTGCCATGACTTACTACGCACACCTCTCTGCTCTGCGCCTTGATAATGCTGAATGTGCAGACTGGGCAAATCACTTAACCCCAGTGCTTCAGTTCTCTTATTTGTACAGAACTGTTGCTGGATTAACCAGGATAACACATTTAAGGTGTCGAGATCTGTACCTGGCAAGGCGCGCTAAATGTGCTGATACTTTTATTGCTATTTTCACCTTCTTTCTTCTAGGGCAGAATGCAGCACTGCAGAAACCAACAAATGACAGAATTGACTTGAAAGTGGGCATAATTTACCAGTTTTGGTGTCTCGTGGTTTATTTGCTTGGGTGTACTTCTCGATAGATTTGGGTTCCAGTCCTCCACAGAAACTTACAGTGTTTTTTTTAAAAAAACCTACCATTCACACTCACCTACCTATTCACTGTCTGTTTGAAGTTAACTTTGGTTTGTTAACAATCACACTAGAAGCTGGAGAGTTCAGGAGATTGTCACGGGGAGCTGTAAATGAACGTGAATGGTCATGTTCCCTGTAGACAACAGGCTTTCAAGGCGGGAATGAGTGGACCCACAGCAGGTGATGCACTATGGGTGAATTTAGCTAGAGCATCTAGACAGTTTGGAGAGGGACTATGCAGTGGGCCCAGTGGAGGAACCAACAGCATGATTGCTAGAAGACCCATGGTGCAATCCTGGCTCCAGCAATCACTAGTAGAGTAAACTTTACCAAGTCTTTTCAGCTCTTTTTTTCTCAGATTTCCTCTCCATAGAACAGAACAGTGCTACCACTAATCTCACAAGACTGCCACAAGATACACTGGAGCTGACAAACATAAGCACCTCCAACAATACCCGGTACATTTATGAATACCCAACAAGTGCTACTTTCTTTCTCTTTACTCACTTTCAAAGTATGAGGGGCACCATTCAAATACCAGACAAGTCCTTCTAAAACCTTATCCAGGGGCTGGTTCGAGTCCCAGCTGCTCCACTTCTGATCCAGCTCTCCTCTATGGCCAAGGAAAGCAGTAGCAGATGGCCCAAGTCCTTGGGCTCCTGCACCTGCATGGGAGACCCAGAAGAAGCTCCTGGCTCCTGGCTTTGGGTCAGTGCAGCTCCGGCCCTTGTGTCCAATTGGAGAGTGAACCAGTGGATGGAAGACCTCTTTCTCCCTCTCCCTTCCTCTCTGCCTCTCCTCTGTGTAACTCTGACTTCAAATAAATAAATAAATCTTAAAAAAAACCTTTTATCCAAATGATAACACCAAATGACCCAACACTGCAAAAGAGAATCTGATTGTTCAGCCTCCGCTGTTGGACAGACTTGGACATGCCATGGACAGGTAAATCATGTCTCAGAGGAGAAGCACAGTGACCAAAGCCAAGGTGTCGCAAGCATGATACAGACCTTCCCTATGACCACTTCCCTCTGCTGAGGATGACCTCATTAAGTAGCAAGCACACTTAGATGATTTGATTCTGTGCAATGGCAATTGTGTTTCTCTTCCTGTGATTCACATGCAAATGAGCATGTGTCTAATTAACTGGACATGGCAGTGCACCATCCATCACTTTGATGGAGCCCTTTTGTCTTCTCAAAAGGGGAAGTTAAGTGCTGTGTCTTCCCTAGGAGTGATAGGTTTGAGATGAAAGCTGACTTAGTGATTCTTTTTCGACATAAGTCTCCTATCCATCTGGTATAAATTGGGTACCGAAGTGTGTAATTCAATTCCCTTTAATTTTCGTTCCTTAATGACAGGCATATATAAATGATTTGTCCTTATAATTGAATGTGCTGCTGGTGAACTTGTAGCTAATCCCTAACAATGCAATGAGGGAAGCTCTGTGAAGTCCAGGTGGAAGGGAGGGGCACCAGACTCGTTGCTATCTTCTTCCAGGTCTACCTCCCTTTTCTTCTATTAGGGATCAGCAGATTTTTCTGTAAAAGAATACTAAATATTTTTGGCCTTGCAAGTCATATGGTCTGTATTGTAACACTTCATCCCCGCCGTCGCAGTGTGAAAGCAGTCACAGAAAATGCATTAAGAGTCAAGTGTGGCTGTATTCCAATAAAACTTTATCTACAAAAACAAGTGGCAGGCCAGAGTGGATGTCAAGATGTAGTTTCCTGACCTCTGCTTTAGACGAGTGGTTCTCAGAGGACAGTCTCAACAATCATAGCAGTGTTCAGAGATTATTTACAAATGCACACTTTCCAGCCCTGCCTTAGACTACTGAATCAGAAGCCTTGGAGATGGGGCTGAATAATCTGTGGTTCAAGAAGCCTACTAGATGGTGCTGATGTATGCTAATATTGAGAATCTCGGATTTAGGCTGAGGGGTCATACATCCAATCCAAATAGCATCCTACTCACTTCAAAAACTTTTCATGCTGAATGCTAATTTCAGCGTCTGCAACTGCATCAATATTTATATATTCGTTCAATATAAATTATCCATGGAGAATTCCTCAGAGAAAATTAATTTGCCCATACTTCACTGCATAGATCATTCGTTCACTTGTTGACTGATTAAAACAATAATCTTATAAAGCAGATAATCCCTCAGTGCTAAATTCTACAAAGGTGCACATTCCACCAACACACATTTTTGGATCAGACATTGCACAATCAGAATACTTTCTTCCAACTGAAAATAAAATGTTAAATAAAATGATAGAAATGGAAAATGTCCTATACATAATCTGCTAAACAGATGTCATAATGAACCAGCTAGTTTTATAGTAAAGGAAATAAAGTCCTTGAGACACAAAGTTTGGAAAATATGAAATGCCTCAGAGATTCAAACGTCTAAGTTTTGTCTAATAATCTTTGAGCTGTGACAAAAATTAAACTCAGATAAAAGATAGAATATTAATTTTTCACCATTATTTCAGATTACTGCTACACTATTATTGGTAAGTTAAATAAATAGATCACTTAATAAAGCATCCTTGTGAAGTAGGTACTGCTATCAATATTTTATAGATAAGAAGCCATGATTTAGAAGAGATAGGGACCGGAGTTTGGTACAGTGGGTTAAGCCTTAACTTGTGATACTGGCATCTAATACCAGAGTGCCAGTGTGAGTCCTAGTTGCTCTGTTTCCAATCCAGCTTCCTGCTAATGCACGTGGGAAAGCAGTGGAAGACGGCTCAAATGCCTGGGCCCCAGTGAGGGACCCAATTGGAGATCCTGGCTCCTGGCTTCAGCCTCACCCAACTTTGGCTGCTGTGGCCTTTTGTGGAGTGAAACACAGGCTGGAAGGTTCTCTCTCTGCGCTGCCCTCCCCCTGCCAGCCCAATACGAATATATTGGCAGCTACTATGTAGGTACTCCACTTGGGTTTTGAGAAGTGATGAGAATGTTAACTATTTTACACAGTACACTCTTTCTTTAAACCGAAGAAAGTTCTCTTCAGGGAAAGCTACTTTATGCAGGAAAAGATATTTCACCCAGGAAAAGCTATTTCTCTTCTTAGAACCTGTCTGGATTGAGCAGGGAACATTCTAAATACGGTAAATAATCTTATTTATCTTATTTTCCTCTTTGTAATGCCCATTGGGAGGCTTAAAGCCAAATTTGTGGTTTGATATTAGTATTTCATAGGCCCCTAAAACCTTCCCTTTAGGTGGGCTAGGGCCCCACCTGTCTTCCTTGCATCAGCCTCCTACCCTCATTTCCCCTACATTCTGATTTCTGTAACATCTGAATTACACCTTATTTTTACCTTGTTGTATGGGATGCAGTCAAACAAGGGTACTACATGAAGTTCTTGGAAAATGGAATTAATGGCTCATTTTAATGCAAATAATTTTTCAAATGCATTGTATTTTCAAAATACACATGTTCATGTACCCTTTGAAGACCACGTATAGGCACGGATTTCAAAAATTTTTGTACCCAAATAAATTTGTCTTTTTTAAGATTATCTATCCATTTGAAATGTAGAGTTATAAAGAGAAAGAGAGAAAGAGGAGAAGGGGAGAGAGAGGGAGAGAGAGAGGGGGGGAGGGAGGGAGGGAGGGAGAGAGAGAGAGAGAGAGAGAATCTTTTATCCACTGGTTCACTCACCATATAACTACAACAACAAGACTGGGCCAGGCTGAAGCCTACAGTCATGAGCCACGAGCCTCTTATGGGTCTCACCATGTGGGTGCAGGGACCCAATAACTTGAGCCATCCTCAGCTGCTTTCTCAGGCCACCAGCAGGGAGCTGGGTCAGAAGCAGAGCAGATGGGACTCGAACCACAGGCTGTGGCTTTAACCCACTGTGCCACAGTACTGGCCCCTAAATTTGTCTTTCAATTTCATTTTATACAAGCTTTTTCAACTTCCCCCATTTACAAGTCACTTTTAATCTTCTTTAGAATACTTATAAATGAAGAATGAAAAGAATGGAAACCATTTTCAGCACCATGGAAAGTTTCCTAATAGAGTGGCCAGATCAGAATCAGCCCTTAAGGCATTTGGATCTGACTAAAAAGCCCATGAGAGTTTCACAGGCATAGAAAGCCAAGACACTGGGGTGGTGGGGAATGACCTAAATGAAAGATCTCTGTGAGTGAGATCCCAGCGGAAAGAATGGACCATCAAAGATGGCAGTTCCTTTCTCTGAAGGGAGGAGAGAACTTCCACTTTGAATATGGCCTTGTTTAAATAAGATTGCAGTTGGTGAACTCAAGAGGCTTCCATAGCCTTGGTAACTCATGACAAGAGCCTCGGGTGATTACTGACCTCATAAATAAGAGTGTCGATTGTTAAATCAACAACGGGAGTCACTGTGCACCTGCTCCCCATGTAGGACCTCTGCCCTTAATGTGTTGTACTATGAGAATTAATGGTAAAACTACTACTCAAACAGTACTCTATACTTTGTGTGTCTTTGTAGGTGTAGTCTGTTGAAATCTTTACTTAGTATGTACTAAGTTGATCTTCTGTATGTAAAGATAATTGAAAATGAATCATGATGAAGGATGGGATGGGAGAGGGATTAGGAGATGGGATGGTTGTGGGTAGGAGGGAGGTTATGGGGGGAAGCTGCTAGAATTCAAAAGTTGTACTTTGGAAATTTATATTTATTAAACAAAAGTTGAAAAGAAAAAAAAATAGAGTGGCCAGAATCAGGCCAGCAGAAGTGGAGTTGGCTGTGTCTGCTAAGGAGTGCTAAGGTGTCACAGACATAAGAGGCTACCCAGTGACTTGCTATTCATGTTTGAAGCTCTGTGCTTATTTAATCTCAGCTTTTCACAGAGACAGCTGTTTGCTCTGCATTTGTGTTAAATTCAAATCAGAGGTCAAGTTTTGGAATGGACTATGAACAAGCCTTTAATTTATGCTGTTTTGTACAATATACACCTGTCTTGCCTAACCTGCTTGAGGACTATGTTATTAGATGATCAATTAATGAACAGTTCCTCAATTTAAACATTAGCCTAGAGCTCAAGAAAGCAATTTGGCCTGAATTTGCTTTTGTAAATTTTTTCTGCTATTATTCCCTGAGGCACCTGCCAAACTAATTGGTGTCTTTGGAACACTCCTTGTGATTTCCATCTACTCTGTCCTGTTTCTTCTATTTATGTTACTTGGGTTAGAACAATAGCTTACATTTATCAAACAACTACACATCACTTCACTTATTAACTTACTTAATCCTTACATGGATTAAGTAACAGGCAGCCACTATTATAATTATCATTTGACACATTAAGAAACAGGGCAGAGGAGTAAGAGCTGGATTCCTTTTATGTCTATGATCTATATTAGCTTTATCTTTCTGGGTTGGAAATATTCATATGCATCATGTTTTAATGCTTTAAGGACTGTTTATAAATGAAAACTCAAAAGCAAAGACATAATTCTGTTTCCAGAAAGCTGATAATTCCAACCCACTTTGCCATACTCCCAAGGCCATGGTCTCAGCCATGGTATCTTTGGTCTTCAACTTTGGTTGCTCCTTAGTATTCCTCAGGAATCTTGGCCATATGAGGGGTATGGCCAAGACATGGATACCATTAAAAACCTTGCTAGGTGATTCTAACATGCAGTCTGGGTGAATACTCAGGGAACTCCTCAATTCTCCTGGCATGAAATGCCTTTCTATGCCTAAGACACCTTAATTCTAATCTTTCTCCCTTTTTCCTCGTTAGTAGTGTTGACTCTCCTCTTGACACAATGATCCCTGATGCAGTACCCAAAGTTTTCCTAACAACTTGGGAATCTTTTCCTGACCTTGACCTTCTGAATACGTATAATGCAGAGCTTCATAGGCCTGTGTCTAATAAGATGCTAGGATTTCTTCTACAAGGCATTTCTACTTCCAAAGTCTGCATTTTTGCCAGCAGAGCTGAGCTACACCTTTGCAACCCTAAGCATCAGAGTCCTGACTTAAATGTAAGAAAGAATCTACATATTTTGGCATTTGTTGGGCTTATTCCCTGTATTGGACAGAAATGTGGGCCTGAATACAATAAAAAGCTGTAAAATTAGAAGCAATTAAATTCCTATGCAATGTGGTGATACACCCAAACATAAATACAACCAAGCTACTAACCTACACAAAGCACTTCCGTGCCTGACCCCAGTGCCCTGGGACAGAATTTCCACAGGAATGCTGCATGGAGTTGATATTCTTGACAAGTCTGGTCTCACGTGTCTCCAGAACAATCCCACTCTCTTCCCGACACAGGCACATTCAACTTGTTTTGGTTCCTTGGATTGGTCATGCTTCTCTTGTGCACTCTAGATTTTGGGATATGTTCTTACTTCTGTCTTCAGTGTTGTAGTCCATCTTCTTCCCTGGTCATTGAAGTCTCAGTTGTGTGTTAATGCTGCTAGAAAGGCACTTACAGATCTCTGTCTCCATGGTTAAGCACCCTCATCTCTGCTCTCAGAGCGCTCCAGGCTGATCCTCATTGCTGCACACAGCATACATTTTACTTGTCATCTCCCCTTGCCCTCCCAATTACTAAGGCAGGAGCCATGACTATCAACCTGTCATATCTCTGATGTTCAGCATAAAAAATGATGAGTATTTGTGGAACAAAGCTTCTGATTTGGGCATCTTCTAGAGCCTCTGATGTATCACTTTTGGTGTAGACAGGAGTGGGTATTAGACACATTTCTCTTAAATTCCACAGATTCTGTAAGATGAGACCCTCAAAAATGGCAAGTTTTAGATGACCATTGTTAACCATGAAATATATACTAAAATTCTGTCAGCCAGTCAGCAGGCTGGCAAGGCTGTTTAGAGAGTTTTGCCATCTGAATAATCATTAAGTGTATTGAATAATTCTACCTTTGATCAAAAGTTTTGTGTAAAGTCAAGCGGATATGTGTTTTGTCCACACTTGGAACCAGGGATAGAAGCCAGGGACAGAACAAATGTCTGTTCAAGATCTTTGCATAGAAATTCTGTGTGTGCATGCAAGGAAGGGGGTGATTAATGGAAAACTCTTCAGTGAACTTCCAAACAATCAAAGTACAGGACCCGATGGGCTTCTACAATTGAATCACTTTATATTCAATCTCTTGTAAGTAGCAGCCAAGAAGACATTTATTTACACTGTCTTCTATTGCCTGTAATAAGCTCAAAGCTGGAAGAAGCCGTGCTCAGGCAGAAATACAGAGGCAAGGGAGGAACCTTCCTCAGAACAGTGGTTTGGTTGCTGTAGAAACTTAGTTCATAGCAACCTTAAGTCACCCCACAAGGATACTTCAACAACCAACGATACAGGACCACACTGTAAGAAGCTTACGTTCTATAAATGTTTCAAAGAGTTAACTGACAATTATTTAGTTTATAGATTATTGCCTCTATGAAGCTAAACAGATATCTAGGTTTTGATTGGCCCTATCTAGCAGAAAGACTTAATTGTTCCTTTCATATAGAGTGTATACAGTTCAATCTGATTTGTACATAAGTACTACCTCATTTAATATTCTAATCAACTTTTAAAACATTATTTGCTTATTTGTTTTCATTTTTTTACTTGAAAAGCAGAGAGAGAGACCTGCCATCTGCTGGTTCACTCCCCAAATGCCGGCAATAGCCAAGAAGGGGCCAGGCCAAGGTCAGAAGCCCTGAGCTCAAC
The DNA here is from genome assembly GCF_964237555.1 of Oryctolagus cuniculus. Lineage (NCBI taxonomy): Eukaryota > Metazoa > Chordata > Mammalia > Lagomorpha > Leporidae > Oryctolagus > Oryctolagus cuniculus. The sequence goes on from NC_091441.1 coordinate 80,987,399, forward strand.
TATTTCTTCCAACTGGGTGGCAGGGACCCAGTGATTTCAGCCATCACTACTGCCTCCTGAGGGTATGCATTAGCAGGAAGCTGGGATTGGAAGTAGAGCCAGGACTGCAACTCCAGCATTCTGATTTGGGATCAGGTGTCCCAAATGGTATCTCAACCGTTGCACCAGACACCTGTTCTCTCTCCTCTGTTTTTGAGAAAGATGTCCTTCTCAGTTTCCATTTCAAGGAGAACCACACAGTGACAGGCATGAGACAATCATTGGCAGAACTAGGACTGAAGTCCAGGCCGCCCTGATTCTACAAGTCTCAGTGATTTTACATTGCCCTGCAAACTTACCACTTGTCTGTTAGGGAATGAATGCAATGCTAAGTTTTTACTTAATATGAGACATTCAGGCGGCAGCATGTAAATCTGTATGGATGCATTACACCAAATTTGTTTCCCTTAAATAAAAAAAAAATTGAAAAAGATGTTTAGGTTTATTTTGCTTTGGCACTGTTTGAAGTATTATTTTAGATATTTTGAAATGTATTGTCAGACACTACATAGGAGATTTTTGCTTCAGGAAAGGACTCTTCATGCTGTCTCCTTACAAAATTCCATGAGGCTCATTATCCAATTTCTCACCAGATTCCTCCAGTGTGCCTTCTTTAAGAGTTGGGTGGGCACATTGCAGTTTTCAGAACTATGTTAGGAAGTAGAAACCCAGCTTGATGATTTGACCATCTATCTTTTCAGCCTTCTCTGAGATACAGTCTCCTTGTTCTTTTGGGTTTACCCAAAATGGCTGAATTTCAAATTCCGGATCAAAACCCAAGATTCGTGCCCATGCTGTTGGGATGTTTGCTGGGCTAACTTGAGCTATATCTCACATCTCAGACTCCATGTCACTTCTTCAGAGAAGTCATCTCAGCTTCTACCCTCCTTCAGATTGCTAGTATATCCTAAGGACTGAGTTCTCTTCCTTCAGAACATGTAGTTCCTACTTGCATATTTTTAGCTATGGTTGGACTGAGGCCTTCTCTCCAGATGGACTGCGGGCTCCATGAGAGAAAGGGGCTACTTTTGCTCATTATTAGGTGCCAATTGTTTGACACAATTCCCCACACTTAGTCTACATTCCAAAAATAATTGTTGAGTGAATTAATGAGATTTTCTAGCAGAGGAGATTCCCAACCCAACAAAAATTATGGTGCAACACATAAAGCGATGATAACCCTTATGCTGAATGTTCCAAGAACCTAGAGGAGGGCATGACTGCCTTTAGGAATGGTGATCTGAGCTGAGGATACAGGTTAGGTAATAAAAGGGAGCATCAGACAGGGTAGCAATGGGTATTGAGACACATTTTTATCAGAATTCATTGTACTCAAGATATGAATGCAGAGATAATGGAAATCTTGAGTTGGGCAGTTGAAAAAAATAGATGGATTTGAGATACATGGAATAAAAATGATGATGGGGTGTGCGTTGGTGGCAGTGCTTAAGCAAGAGCCTAATATACCTGATGGGTGCTGTCACTTTTCCAGGAATGAGATATAATAAGTGACCAGGTACTCCAAATCTTTCCTGTCCTTGCTTCTGATTCTATTTCCTACCTATTATTTCTACCAGTTTCCATTTGGGGTCTCAAATATACATTTACTGCATTTACTGTGTCCTGAAAGAAATGTTCTAACTTCCCTAGGTCTTCAGGTTCCTTTTCTGTTCCACAGAGATAATTACACTCATCACGTAAGGCTGATGTGAGGATTATCTAAAGTTATACCCACAATACATAGGCTTGGAACATAGTAAGGACTCAATAATCATAAACTAGTACAATAATTAGTTTGAAATTAGCATCATAACTATTGTCTCAGGTGGATAAGACCATGGCCACCTGATGTGGTAAGACTTAACCTCTGTGGCTTGTAGAGACAAGATAATGAGGATATCTATCCAGAATGTGCTCACAAGAGGAAAGGTGACACTATTCATGAACACAAACGGCCTGCCTCCTGGTTGTACTTCAGTTGATCTGCCTTGAGTGCTGCTATAGCAAAATCTCTGTCCTTGGATTTCACAATCCTAAGTACGTCCTCACAGTAACTTCCCCTTTGCCTTGAATCACTATATATAGAGAGATGGATTTCTTGTACACTAGAAAGCATTGAGTATTTGATAAAAGAAAAATTAGTGGCAAGGCAACAAAGAAGACCATGAGTAATAACTTCTAAATTAGCATATGCAGGTCATTCTAAAATTAAAGGAATGCAACATTCCTTTTTAAAATATTTTATTTATTTATTTGAGAGGTAGAACTACAGAGAGAGAGAGGAAGAGGTAGACAGAAAGGTCTTCTATCTGCTGGTTCATTCCCCAAATGGCAGCAATGGCCAGACACAAAGCCAGGAGCTAGGATCTTCTTCCAGGTCTCCATGGAGGTATAGGAGCCCAAGCACTTGGGCCTTCCTCCATTGCCTTCCTAGGCCATAGCAGACAGCTGGATTGGAAGAGGAGCAACTGGGACACAAACTGGCGCCCATATAGGATGCTTCAGATGGAGGCTTTACCTACTATGCCACAGTGCCGGCTGCATGACCTTCCTTTGAATGAGAGGCTAGTTAACTGCCCATTTTACTAGTTTAAGTGATATTACTCGATCAATTCATTAACCACTATCCTTAATTTAAATAATGATGTGATAATGAAAATACTAAATATTACCAGATAAAGGAGTTAGTCTTCAATTTATAAATGAAATTGGTGTTGAGAAAGGTTGTGAGAGTGTTCCATCAACGTTCTAGATAAGTTGGAAATCTTGAACTCATCTGGTTCTGTGTTGCTGGTACACACGATTTCCTTTTTTTTTTTTTTTTTTTTTTTGACAGGCAGAGTGGACAGCGAGAGAGAGAGACAGAGAGAAAGGTCTTCCTTTGCCATTGGTTCACCCTCCAATGGCCGCCGCGGCTGGCATGCTGCAGCTGGCACACCGCGCTGATCCGATGGCAGGAGTCAGGTGTTTCTCCTGGTCTCCTATGGGGTGCAGGGCCCAAGTACTTGGGCCATCCTCCACTGCATCCCTGGCCACATCAGAGAGCTGGCCTGGAAGAGGGGCAACCGGGACAGAATCCGGCGCCCTGACCGGGACTGCAAGGTGTGCCCGCGCTGCAAGGTGGAGGATTAGCCTACTGAGCCATGGTGCCGGCCACGATTTCCTCTTTAAAAGCACTGTACCCATGTAGGAGCCCTGGTTCCTCCTCTCGTTTCCTGCAGTCATCTGTGCATGGTAGAAGGCTAGGGAGGTCAAAGATACTGGGGGTTATGACTCCTATTGAAGAAACACTGTGCAATATGCCAACTTCTGTGATTAAGATGGTTGTCATTGCAAGGCAGGCAAAAGGACATAAAGCAAGAGTTTTAAGCTGCATGTAGAAAACTTTCCTGGCTGGATGCTGGAGAGGTGGGTCTGTAGGTGGATACACATCTTACTGGTGCTAGTGGAAGACCTCATTTCTCATACCCATGTGGTCCTTCCTTCCTGCCTTCCTTCAGCTCAAAGCACCCTGGAGTGGCAAGGGGTATGTTTCTGTGTGTGAGTATATGTGTGTGTGTGGGGGTGGGGTGGGGAGGCATATAGCCAGAAAAAAATGATCCTTCAATTTGCTTTCTGAGTCCTTGGATAGCTTTTGAACTGCAACACCAAATATATGGACCTTTCTTCTCTGGTTACTGAGTAAATCACATCTTCCTATTTGGGGTAGGAGGAGGCTCAGAAATTCAAGGAGCTTGAGAAGATGGAAGAGCACAGTGTTAATTTTGCAAAATATTATTCATCTGCATAGATTCCTACACAGGTCCCAGAAGGGGACACAGGCTTTCTCACTTCCTCAGATGAAGTTATCAGAAGCTTCTCCATAGAAATATACCAATACACTCAGCAGCTTCCAGGCCGGCTGCAGAAGGACAGGGCAATAGATTTTCCTAGAAGTGTGAAATAATTCACCAGGCTCACTCGTTATTCATATAGACAGCACATTAATAACACAGGGCCCTGAAATCCTGCCTCATCTAGGCTGGGCCCCAGCTACAGGGATGAGGAGCTGACTCCTTAGATTTAGAACAACATTTTTCCCCCTTTCTAGAAAAAAAATAAGGATTAAAAGTACTCTCATATCAGAGAAGACTAGGGATTTCAAAACACCTGAGTTCTTTGGAGACAAATGAAATCCAATGACTTTGGGGAAACATTAGGGAAATTCCCTTATTTATGAATTTGGAATTATGTATGACCAAGTTAATGCAAGACAGAAAACTGACAAACATCTGAGGTGTATCTATTATAATTATCCTCTTTCTTACTCCTCTCTCTCTCTTTCTCTCTCTCTCTCTCTCTCTCTCTCATACACATGCACACACCATGACAGACATTCGCACAGAGAAATTTCCACTTCTCAAGTGGCTTCACAGATAGATTATACTGGGACTTGTTATATTCAGATACAAGTATGTACAGGAAACACAGTTTCACGTACAGCTTTCCCATTGAAATGATATGAAATTGCTTAGGAGATTTCTTAAATGATACCCAGATTCATGACTCCAATCCTGTGGAGAAAATGCAGGCAGCCCAATGTCCAAGATGCACTGCAGACTCATGTCACTGTGAGCAGTGAGAATGCATAACAGTTCATAGTATGTTCCCCACACTTCCCGTCACATTGCAACACTTCCTATTTATCATCTTCCCTCTGGGTGAACTAAATGGAGAAGAGTGGTTAACTAATGGAGTTTGTAAGCCATTTATCACTGTGTATGATTTAAATGAAAATTTTCTTTTCTCCCTCCTTAAGACTGAGTATTACTAAACCTTTCAGCCCTGCCTTCTGATTGATGAAACATTTCATTTCAGCATTTAATTTATGTTTCCTCAATTGAATGATATTAAGCATTTTTCCATGTTTCTTAGCCATTTTTAAATCTCACTTTCTGTGAATAATTTAAGATACTTCACCAAGCTAAAAATAGAGGTTCAGATATCCTATACAATGAAGTACCATTTTCACTTATTGGGTTTCATGTGTCTATCTGTAGGCCTGCATATGCTGAGATGCTTTCTGGACAGATGCACAGAAACCTGACAACAATGGTTCTTTCTTGCAATTAACATCTAAGAGGGTTGGAGCAGAGATTTAGGTTGGTAGGTAACATGCTGGTTAAGTGGCTGGTGGCAGGGGGGCATATCAGGATGCCTTGGTCGGAGTCCTGGTGTTAGCTCCCACTTCAAGCTTCCTGCTAATGCACACTTGGGAGGCAACAGATGCTAGATCAAGAAGCTGAGTCCTTGCCGCACACACACAGGAGACCTGAATTGCATTCCTGATTCCTGGTGTTAGTCCTGACCTAACCCTGGTTCTGGCAGGTGTTTGTGAAAAGAAGCAGTAGATGGACGTTGTCTCTCTGTCTCCCAAATAAAAGAAACATAAAATAAATTTTAAAAATATGCAAGATGGGAAGAGAGGGAGAATTACTTTTGTTCTTACCCTTTCTTTGCTGGGTTTGTGTACCCAAGAGTTGATTTATTTAAATTTTAATTGACAATTAATAATTGTGGTATTTATGGGGGAATAATGTGATATTTTGATATACATTATGTTATCTTATGCATACACACGTTTCTATATACTTCAGGTAATATATATTACCTTTATATTAAAGAGTACATTTCTATTTCAAAAGTTCACTTGTTTCTTCATGAGAGTAGGTGGGAAATGACTAAGTGAGTCAGGCACTGCACATTTCCCTGTCTCTGGGGGCCAGGTAGCTACCAAACATCCGTGTGTCCAAGCCCTAAAGAAACCACCAGGAACACAGAGGCTTACGGGTAACAGGACTCTCCCTGGCCAAGTCCCCATGTCCAGTGCCCCAATGCCTTCAGCAACAGGTCTGAAGGTAGTTTCTGCTAGTGCCTGCTCTGTACTGGCAAGAGAAAGGCAACATGTACTCTTGGCAGGAGAGGGGACTATATGACAGCTAAACTCCCAGTCTCTTTATTATAAGAAGGGATACACACAGAGACAGACCTTTTCTTAGACTGTATCAAAAGGATTCTCACTTTTTCTATGTCTTCCCCCTTGTTGCTCTTATGAAGGCAGATTTGGATCCCTTACGTAGCTGGGCAGGTTCAGGTGCCAAGTTATAGTCCAAATGCCATTGCCAAGGACAACGTACCTGCACTTCAGAAACTTTGCCTGCAAATGCTGCTATTTGACTAATGACATGATGTAAGAGCTTCTAATAAGAGCAAGGGATTCTCCCTTCAAAATGTCTTCGGAAAAAGCCAGCTGAACTCAGCATTAAATCAGCTGGAGCCTGCGTTGAAAGAATGGGTAGGTTTCACCACCAGTGTTGAGGTACAGTGGGTTAAGCCGCCTCCTGCTATGCCAGCATCCCTTATCAGAGCACCAGTTCCAGTCCCAGGTGCTCCACTTCCAATTCAGCTCTGTACGAGTGCTCCTGGGAAACCAGCTGAGTGCTTGGTCCCTACTGCCCATGTGGGAGTCTCGGAGTCCTGGGCTCCTGGCTTTGACCTGGTGCGGGCCTGGTTGTTGTGGCCATTTGGGGAGTGAACCAGGAGTTGAAGATCTCTCTCTTACTCTCTCGCTCTCTGATTCTGTCTCCCTCCTTCTCTTCTTCCTTCCCTTTCCCCCTCTCCATTGCTCTGCCATTCAAATAAATAAATATATCTATTTAAAAAAATAGGCAAGTGTTAAACACAGATGGCAGAGGCCACCATTTCTGCAACATAAGTCTCTTCTCCTCTACAACAATTTGTTACTGTGGCATCTCACTGTGTGTGGACAAGTAAATCAATTCGCAGAACCAAATGAAGCCATCCTTTCTGTCTCCTGAAAAATTCAACACTTGTGAATAAAAACAGGAGCTATACCTTTTCATGCTAGGTTTGCACTGGATGGTCTCCAGATGATTTCACATTGCAGTTGAGAGGGACATGTCACTAGGATATTGTAAATCGCGTTACAATCAGATCAGTTGTGCACTGTTTGGTCAGCCAGTCTTAGGAAAAACACTGAGATATGGGTATAAGGATGATTAGTTGAACTCAGAAGGCCAAAAAGCCATTCCTGAAAAGCAAAATCAAGTCACAGTCTATATTAAATAGTCTACAGCATCATGGTCAAAGTCTGTTTCATGAAACAATGAGACTAGAGGACATGAAGATCTGTTACACAGAAAAAGGTTCTACACTCAGCAAATGTTGGGAAACACTGGATGAAGTTTGATGAGCTACTTGTCTGCAGAATTCCCAGAACCTGTAATATGCTGTCATGTTTTGTAAGGCTAAGAAGGAGATGGGATATGTAATATTTTTCATATATGTATCTCACATTATTCTGACACTGAATTTCAAATTTCCTACAATCCTCACACCTTTTGCTCTACCATGACTGTCACTAAAAAATTATAATGTGGTGTCAAGAAAATTCTATCATGTCTCTTCCAAAGCAGTAATCTCTGAAAACAACTTTTGCAGATTTTTGGTTCTGGAATCTTATATAAGGCAATTAAAAAAAAATAAAGTCTAAATCTATCAAATAAATTTTGTTTTGTTTAAAAAATACATATTGGAGCTGGCGCTGTGGCATAGCAGGTAAAGCCACCGCCTGCAGTACCAGCATGTTATGTGGGCGCCAGGTCGAGACCTGGCTGCTCCACTTCTGATCCAGCTCTCTGCTATGGCCTGGGAAAGCAGTAGAAGATGGCTGAAGCCCTTGGGCCCCTGCACCTGCATGGGAAGACCCAGAGGATGCTCCTGGCTTCAGATCAGCGCAGCTCTGGCCATTGTAGTCAACTGGGGAGTGAACCAGCAGATGGAAGACCTTTCTCTCTCTGCCTCTACTCTCTCTGTGTAACTCTGATTTTCAAAGTAAATAAAGAAAGAAATTTTTAAAAAATAGATATTGACTGTAAAAATGAATATAAACAATTGTTAGGAAAAATGAACCATGCCAACTCACGGGGAGATGTATTAATATAACTTCTAAACTTCTATTTACTGATCTGTCTCTCCTGCTACCCTTTCTCATCTCCTTCCCATGTCGGTCTTTGCTGGTCTTTTCCTCTCACTGTCAGCTTTCGTATCTGTCTGAGCATTTATGTATCTCCCTTTCTGTCCTTTTGCTCCTATCTTGGAGGCTAATGACAAGGTCAAGCAACAGATCCAGATATATTGTAAGTTTGTGTCTCTATAAAAATAGCAAGCAGTATAAAATGACTTTAAATTTCATTAACTGTATAATTTGGGACATGCTCAAGCTGACTTGCCCCAAATGGTAGAGTTAGAAACATACCAGGGGATTCCAATTCAATCCCATCAAGGTGGCATGTACCAATGCCATCTCACTATTCCAAGTGATCAATTTCAGTTCACAATTGATCATAATGAAAGGACTAAGAGTCAAAGGGAGCACATAAACAAGTCTAGTACCTGCTAACACTAACCGATAGAATAAGTAAAGGGGAGAGTGATCCAACATGGGAAGTGAGATACTCAGCAGACTCATAGAATGGCAGATTCCTAAATAGCACTCTGGCCTCAGAATCAGCCCTAAAGGCATTCGGATCTGGCTGAAAAGCCCATGAGAGTATTTCAGGCATGGAAAGCCAAGACACTCTGGCAAAAGATCTCTGTGAGTGAGATCCCAGTGGAAAGAACAGGTCTTCAAAGAAGGAGGTACCTTTCTCTGAAGGGAGGAGAGAACCTCCACTTTGACTATGACCTTGTCTAAACAAGATAAGAGTCGGAGAACTCAGAGGGCTTCCATAGCCTTGGAAACTCATGACTGGAGCATAGGGAGATTACTGATGCCATAGACAGGAGTGTCAATTGGTAAAGTCAACAACAGGAGTCACTGTGCACTTACTCCTCATGTAGGATCTCTGTCCTTAATGTGCTGTGCATTGAGATTTAATGCTATAACGAGTACTCAAACAATATATTTCATTTTGTGTTTCTATGGGGGTGCAAACGACTGAAATCTTTACTTAATGCATACTAAACTGATCCTCTGTAAAAAAAAAAAAAAAAGAAATTATCAACTCCCAACTTGACTCTCACTGGGATTAAACATGACAATAGGTCTGATCTGATTTCATCATCATTTAAAAAAATCATCTATTATTTTTCACTTTATGTTTCTGTGTGGGAGCAAACTGTTGAAATCCTTACTTAATGTATACTAAGCTGATCTTCTGTATATTAAGATAATCGAAAATGAATCTTGATGTGAATGGAAGGGGAGAGGGAGTGGGAAAGGGGAGGGTTGTGGGTGGGAGGGACGGTATGGGGGGGAAGCCATTGTAATCCATAAATCGTACTTTGGAAATTTATATTCATTATATAAAAGTTAAAAAAAAAGTTTTTAAACAAAAAAAAAAGAATGTCACTATAAAGTAATATTTAAATATGCTAACAAACGTAGACTTTAGCAAAAAATGAAACCTCTTAATAAAGAAGGATTTTTGAGAAAAAAAAATTTCATTAACTGATAGTTTTTTAAAACTGCTTATTTAGAAAGGCATAGAAACAGACAGACAGACAGACACACAGGGTCTTCTATCAGCTGTTTCATTCTCTCTAACAGCCACAACTCTGCAAGGAACTCTTTAGCCTCCAATGAGGGTAGCAGGGACCAAAGTACTTGAGCTTTAACCTACTGCCTCACAGAGTATACATCAGCAGGAAGCTGGAATCAGAGGCAAAACCAGGATTTCTCTCCAGGCTCTCCATTATGGGACGTGAGCCTTCCAAGTCTGCACCAAATGCCTGCCCTCAAACTGGGATTTTCATTGCTGTGAAAGTTTTAAGCTCTTTGATATAAATTGGCCTCTTCTCACTGCTGCCTTTGGCTAGCAAATCAGTATATGGAGGCAAGAATACCAAGCAATCAGTCACTGAAAGGGTTGTAATTTACACGGGATGAACAGGAAGACCTGCAAACTCATCATGAGATGCTAGTGTCCACAATGTGCTAAAGGATTTCTCCAACTAACCAGCAATTGAAATTTCCCCCCAGATATTTATCTGAGTTAGGAACACATGTAAATTAGTAAACAATAAAGTCCTTTTTATTTATAGTTAACGATAAAATCCATTGTAACAATATAATGGAGAAAACCACAAGAGAATTTCACCATAAACAGACATATTCCGTTCCCTCTCCTGTCATAGTTTTGACCATCAATCTGTAACACGGAAAGTGTTGTTTACAAAAAGCTTCTGATTATTCTGTGGCAGTGATCTCTGGAATCATTTCTAGCACATGGAAAGGGAAGGTGCACATGCGGCCCAAGTACTGGGCATTTCAGAAAGGATGGGTGTGGTTGGACTAGATTCCCCTTCTCACGCAGATATTTCACATCTTCCACGAAAGCCTTTGGAAGCTAACATGTGTTTATGTTAGATATGACTCTGCCTATGGTTACCAAATGGGGGCTCTGGAGTCCAGACAGCCCAGGGTTTTCTTTGTGCTCTGCCACTATTGGCTGCATGACTTTGAATCACGCTCTGAGTATATCTGTGCCTCAGTTCCCATTAGAGGATCTACCATACGGGGCATGGACATTTGGAAGGGTGGTACATGGTTAGTCCCACCCCAAATACTAACCACTATCATTATATTAAATAAATTATATAATATTAATTATATCATTATATAGAATTATACCTAGCACATTATATAATACTATACCCACTGTTTTATACTATTTTAAGCAGCTCATTTATTAATTTGTAAATTTAAAAAAATTCATTGTAACTTTGAGATTGATAATATTTTATGCCATTATAGAACAATTAGAATCACATAACAGAGGCCAATTTTGTGGCACAGAGGGTTAAACTTCCAATTCTGTTTGTAGAATCCCATATCAGAGCACTGGTTCGAGCCCCAGCTGCTCTGCTTCCAATTCAGCGGATGGTGACTCAGATACGTGGGTCTCTGACACCCATGTGGCAGATGAGGATGGAGTTCCTGGCTCCTGAGTTTAGCCTGGCCCACCCCTGGCTGTTGTGGTCATATGGGAAGTGAACTAGCAGAAAGAAGGTCTCTATCTCTCACTCAAAGATTTATTTATTTATTTGAAAGGCAGAGTTAGAGAGAGAGAGAGGAACAGACAGAAACATCTTCCACCTGCTGGTTCATGCCTGAGGTGGGTGCAACAGCCAGTGCTGGGACAGTCTGAAGCCAGGAGCCCGGAGTTTCTACCAGGGCTCCCACATGGGTGCAGGGGCTCAAGGACTTGGGCCACCCTTCACTGCTTTCCCAGGAACATTAGCAGGGAGCTGGATTGCAAGTGGAGCAGCCAGAACTCAAACTGGCACCCATATGGGGTGCTGGTGCTACAGGCGATGGCTTTACTATTATTCCACAGCTCTGGCCCAGATCTCTTTTGATCTCTCTTTCTCTGTAACACTCTGCCTTTCAGTTCAATCAATAAATGTTAAACAAATCATAGAAATACTTTCATAAGCCTGCTGGAAATTTATTGTGAATAGTTTAATCTCATTTGCTTAGAAAAATTCTTCCATTAAATAATAAACAGGTATGTTTAGAAGTCATGATCCTCCTGCTTAATCTGTCCTATTTTGGGTTATAGGCTAATTAAGGAATAATTAAAGTGTAATGACAGAGTCCTTCAGAGGAGGGCCAGGCATAGGGCCAAGGGTTTCATGCTATTGTAAGTAGTTATAAATAAACATTTCATAATTTAAGCTTATGAGTATGTATTTTGGCATTTTCAGTTATCAGGTAATAGAGCATCAATTTAAAAATCAAAGACCACCACTTAAAATGTTTCTCCAAATGAAATACTCTTGAATAAGCTGTTGAGATTTTTCCCCTGAATTTCTGTCCCATTTTAGTAATTTAGTCTCATATTTTGAGTCCTAAAACAATTCAGTGCATGCTTCTTATAAAATCATCACTGGTCATGTTTTTGAGAACACTGTAGAAGCCAAGTGACCCACAATTTTCGAGGAAAGCAAATGACAGTAATTGGAACACTTACCATGGGAGATGCACTATCTAAATCAGGACGTGTTTAGGATAAATGTAGTGAAGCCTTTGTCAGCCCGTGTCATGGAGAGAAGCTGGCATCTCTGTATTCTTAGGGAAGTGAGACAGGGGCATGAAAGAAACACTGACCATGTGCCATAGTGGAGAAGGGAGTTAGCAAGGCGGTGGTGGAACTACCCCGATAACTCTGGGTAGTCATGAACAATAATGGTTTGAATGCACATTAACTTGGGAAGTATTTATCGTGCATTAAGAGAAACGAGTCACCAGTAAAACCATATACTATTTTAGCTCAGTAGCATACCTTCAATGTACGTTTTCTCCTTAGGAGTGGTTTAATATTAGAAGGACATATATTAACTTCTTATCTTTTATAAAAAGGATAATCTCTGGGCAAAGATATGATGAGTTAGTTTAATGTGTGGCTATACTTCTGTAGTTTTCAAAATCTCTATAATGAACATCCATTTAATATATATATATATATATATATATATATATATATATATTTCAGAGGTGGGGTGGGTGCTGGGGGAAAAGAGAGAGACACAGATACAGGGAGACAGAGTTTTTATTTGCTGGTTCACTTCCCTGATGCCTGTAGTGGCCAGGGCTGAGCCAAGGCCCAAACTGGAATCCAGAAACTCAATCTAGGTCTCACCCGGGTGGCAGGAACCCAAGTACTTGAGCCACCCCTGCTGCCTACTGCCTGCATTAGTGGGAAGCTGTAGTCAGGTACGGGAGCTGAGTATTGCATCCAGGTACTCTATGTGGGACATAGGCATTTTAACTGTTAAGTTAAATGCCTGCCTTTAAGGAAGGTTTTTGAAGATGACTTGGTAGCATTAGTGATATTCAGGATAATTAACTGGAAGCAGTTCCAAGGAAGAATGATGGCTAAATGCTATGGTACCAAGTTAACGTGAAACAAAACTTTGTAAAGCCATGTCTCTCTATGTGCATTCTGCACACTTTTAGCACGATAAGAAACAGATGCTGCCATTGACTGAGCACTGGACAGGAGCCAGGCATTAAGCAATTCACATTATACACATAATCCTCTTAATTGCCACCACAACCTTAGGAAGCAGAGATGAGCATTGTTCCCATTTTACAGATGAGGAAACAAATTCGAAAGCAAACATGTCTTTCTCAAGGTCATTATATTATGAGTAGGGGCGGTAGAAATCCAACTCGTGCATATCAACTTCTGAGTCCATGGTAAAAGTACACTGAAACTGTTCATTTTTATTCACAGTTCATATTTAATTTGCATGCAGAGATTTAGACCACACAAACAACTTTGATCATAGCAACATGTATACTTACCCATATATTTCAATGGACTAAAGGATTTTAGAAGAGCAGAATGCTGTGTAAAACAGAAATAATCAGCATGAAACTAAAAAACACTTTATTCTTTGTTGACTTTTGCATGGGAGATAGGGTGTATATATAGCCCTTTTGTTAGAATCAACTGCACTCAAGTGTCAGAGTTTCCAAAGGCAAACCAACTGTGCTGAGATATAAAATAATACTGTTCCATGGCTTCACTTCTCACAGAAACTTAGGGCCAGATGCCATTCCTCCTCCTGCCACCACACCTAATTCACTGCTCTTTGGGTCTTGCATCCAAATCCTGAAGGCAATTCTATTTCTAGATCATTAGAGATAAACATCAACTAGAAGCAAAGTGAAGATTTATGGTTAACAGCCCCAGTGCTTTCTTTGGCAAAGAACATGAGGAACCATCATGGTTTGCTGTCTCATAATGCCAGTTGGCTTCTATGGCTAAGAGTTTCCTCCAGTAGGAGGGGGAGATGGTTTTCTCTAGCCTGGCTGCCTGCCTTTCCTGCACTGTGCTGGTTGCAACAGGACAAGGAAATAATCACAGTGTGTATTGCTCAACCTCAGTACCATTGACATTTTGGGTTGCATACTTTTTAGCTGTGGGTAGGGGCTGCCCTAGTAGGATACTCAATAGCTTCCCTGGTCACCACACATCAGATCCAAGTGTGCTCGCTTGCTTGTTCTCCCTCCCTCTCTCCCTCCCCCTCCCCTGTCCCTGTCCCTCTCTCTCTCTCTCTCACACACACACACATTGTGCCAAATGTTTAGATTACAAATATCCCCAAATGACCCCTGGAAGAAACCATCCCAATGGAGAACAAATGATCATAATACATTCCCAAAGTTGATTTTTTCCACATCCTTTAAAAATATCTTGACTTTCCTATTGCACAGAATGGGCTGCTCTACCTGTCATGCACTTGCTTGCCCTGTGGCTGAGAATGATTGGGCAAAGCTGACCCTAGCTGAGCCAATCATATTCTACCTTCTCAGAAAATACATTGAAGACACAGGGGCCTGAAGCTATACCATTATGTTGAGTGAGATTACAGAAGGTACCACAGACATAAAATCTTTATATCAGTCAATAATTTATGGGAGACTCAAAAGGAAAATCCTTGAGGAGGGAACCAGTCCACAGAGTGGAGAATGACGTTAAGAGCCATCAGAAGTAGTGTGTCCCATGAACAAAGAAAATGAGAACACAGCTGCAGGAAGATTTTGCAAGTATCACCAAAGCTGGCTGAATTTCCAATAATTGGTTCACCAAGAGTTTAAGTTTCTTAAAATAACTTGCCTTTTACTTACCCTAATTTGAGTGTGTTTCTCTTTCCAACCGTCTACTGATTCATAATGAAAACGCCTAACACAAGCTAATCTGGAAGAAGTTCTTTGCTGTCTGGATTCAGAGGAAAACAATGGATCCTCAGCCAAGACACCCAGGTTCTTTGTCTCATTCTGTGACTCTGTACTAATAAGTCTTTTCTCTGGGTTTTTATTTCATAACTGAAGAATCTGACTGATTCATACTCAGCTAAAAAATTATGAGAAAGACGTCTGTAATCCATTTGCATCTTAGACTCACTGAAGGTGCAGGCCAGACATGGCATGAATGCCTATTACTCTGGGTTCAGGAAACAGTCAAGCTCTGGATTACCAACCTTGGAGCCAATGGAGCACTGTATAACCCTACTAAATTCCCTGTTCATTCATGCTTGAAGTGTGAAGGCCAGGGGATATGCCCATGGAAATCAAAGTCTGAGATGAGCCAAAGATTCTGGCCTGATGGTATTTTTTTTCCTTAAAGGATGAGAGGTAGAGAAAAAGAGAAAGAGCTGTAGACAGACATACAGACATACACACACACAACTGAAGGAGGGAGGGAGGGAGGGAGGGAGGTTGGTTGGTTGGTTGGTTCTCATCCACTGGTTCCCTTCCCCAAAGGTTGCCACAGTTGAGGTTGCACCAAGCTGAAGCCAGGAGCCTGAAAGTCAATACAGGTTTCTGACACGGGTGGCAGGGGCCTAAGCAGTTGAGTCATCACTGCTGCCTTCGAAGTTGCAGATTATCAGAAAGCTAGAATGGGGGAGTGGAGGCAGGATTCAACCTCAGGTAAAATGACATGGGCTATGAGCATTCTAAGCAGCAGTATAACTGGCAGCCACATGTTTGTCCTTTAGGCTGCTGGGCTTTAAGCCCTTGCAGTCCATTCCTACATCATCCTGGACAGTGCCCCACAGTGCAGAATGACCTGGCTCAACACATCAGTGGTGCCAGGGTGAGAACCTCTGGTCCAACCTGAAAGAAACCCTCACATGAGTCTCTGACTTGGAGCAGACTCATTTTTAAGCCCTTGCAATCTATTCCTACATTGACTTTGGCTGGCTCGTATAACCAATAGGATACTGTGAACAGATCAAATGTAACTTGTGGCCTAGATATAAAGAACACTGTTGACTACTGGTTTATTTTCTTGGATTACTAGCAGCAAGGGAAGCTAGCCAACATACAATAAGAACACCAGGCTTCCATGAATCCACATGGCATAGAATTGTGACCATCTGCCAATATTCACATAAGAGAGTCATTTTAGACCCATAGCCAGCATAAGTCAAATCTTAAGATCTTAACAAGTTACAGGGAAGACATTGAGACCAAAATCGCAGCTAAGCTGAGTCCTTGATTCACAGAAACTGTGAGATAATATTTGCTGTTTTAAGCTATTAAGTTTGGGGGTAATTTGTTACACAGTAAAACATACACTTTATGGAATTGTTGGGATGAATTAAATAAAGTATCACATAAGAATTGTTTATCACAGTGCGTGGCACATGGTAAATACTCAGGACCATTCTATTTGTTCATCAATGTGTCCAAAGTACCCACAGGAGTATCTGGCATATAGCAAGAGCCCACTCAATATTTACTGAGTGAATATTAGGCATTGCTGTCTTTATTATTACCACCACCAGCATCATTCTATGTAGCTTCAATCTAAAATCATTTCCCAAATGAACTGGACCCTCAAATTCTTGACTGGAAAATATTCCTTTAACCTTCTTTAAAAGAATATCAAAGAATAGCTATTTGAAAATCAAAAAGCCACACATCTTAGTCTATTCTCTGTTGCTCTAACAGAATACCTCAGCCTGGATAATTTACAAAGAAGAGAAGTTCACTGGTCCACAATTTTGGAGGCTTGAAATTTCATGATCAAGGCACTGGTAGCAGCAAGGGTCTTCTTGCTGTATCTTCACATGGTGGGAGGCAGAATGGCAAGAGCAGAAGAGGGAGCTGAGCTCACCTTTATACACGGAATTAATCCCTCTGATGAAGGTGAAGACTTCATGGCTTAGTTACCACCCAAAGGTCCCTCCACCCCACACCACTACTGCACCAGATTTCAGCAGGAGTTTTGGAGTTTGAGTCTTTGGTGAGGGCTAGTGTGGAGATAATTTTCTAGCATTTTAGATGTACCTTGTTCATAATTCCAAGCCATAGTTAGAGAAACAAAAAAGTCCATTCCATGTAGTGAACATGTGAATGCAAGACTTGAGAGTAATGCCAGCCACTTACCATCCACACAGGAAGGTCGGTTTCTTGTGGTTCCTGCCACTTTCCCAGGGAGACAGGAACACTTCACCGTTTGCGACCGCTCCTCAATGCGGTTCTTGTTACAACATCTGTGTGCTGCTATCACCTCGCATGTCCCTCCTTCTGGCAAAAGAGAAAGAACAGGACATCTATGAGAAATAACTCAGGGGTGGTGTGGCCTCTGGGAGCCGGTGTGAAGTTACTGGGAAAGTGACAGAAACCGGAGCAACAGCTTCCATGAGGAACTCCATTTAACTATGTAAGATCTTGGGGAAGAGAGCATTACAGCTCTCTCCTTCTCCAGCACAAACGGCACCAATGAAGTCTTCTTAAGATGGGATAATACTGGGTTCCAGGAGGTGAGAGGCAAACAGCAGATACCTGCATCTAGCATGTGAAACAAAGACACCACCTGATGGAAACACATTGTATATATATATATAAAATTTGAAAGGCAGAGCAACAGAGAGAAACACACACACACACACAGAAATTGAGAAAAAGAGAGGTAGAATATCTTCCATTTGTTGGTTCACTCTCTGATTGTTCCCAACAGCCAGGGCTGGGTCCAGTGAAGGGCAGGAGCTGATATTCCATGTGGGTCTCCCACGTGGGTGGCAGGGGTCCAAGCACTTGGGCCATCTTGTACAGGTTTCCCGGGCACATTAGTAGCAAACTGAATCAGGGCAGCTGGGACTCAAATGGGCACTCTGATATGAGATGCCAGTGTGGCAGGCACTGATGCGACCTGCTACACCACAACACTGGCCCCAATGTATTATATTTTAGGGACCCTCATCTGTGCTGTTTTTAAACTGATACATTCCCCGAGTTCCCCCTAATGCCAAGGAACTGATGCTCTTATGGGACAGAAACTACAGTGGTAGGAAGACTGCCCGGAAACTGGCTCGCACTCACACTGCCTGCCCACACTCAGAGGCAGGATAGAAACCAGCTGAGAATCATGTTCCAAATCTAGCTCTCATCCACAACCAAAGAAAGCCTTGCTAGAGAAAATAGATGGATGCTTTAAACAGAATCTCTGATTGCAGGCCCGGGCATGTGGCTTCATTTAAATTATTACAGCACAACCATGCAGTCAGCATATTTATTGGCCACTTAATGTATGTCACTGGTGAGGTCCTCAGCAGGTGAGCTGCTGAGTCTGTCTAAAGGTTTATGAGCAATCAGGTCAGTCTTTCTGGTCAACAGGAAATCAGCCAAGCCAGACCTCCAGGTATGACTATGCAAAAGATGCTTCAAGTGACCAAAACCCAGAAATTAACTTTCCCAACATCAAGTTTTAAGTTAAAGAAGAATGTGTTCTTATTTGAGCAGAATGAGCTCATAACATTAAAGATTCTTGGTTTTGAGGATTCAGTGGGCAGAAATTCCAGGAAGCATTTGCTAAGCAACCACGATATACAAAATACTGTGTTATGAACTCTAAGGGATGTGTATATGTGCCATACACATAGAAGATACACATATGGACATATAAGAAACATTGAAAAAAGGGGTGGGAGAGAGGGGAGAGAGAAGGGACACGGGAGAAATCCCAATGTATTGCAGTGGGATTGGGGTGTGATTTTTTTTAAAAAAAGGATTTATTTTATTTATTTGAAAGAGTTAGAGAGGTAGAACTAGATATATATAGAGAGAGGTCTTCCATCCACTGGTTCACTCCCCAAATGACTGCAACAGCCAGAGATGTGCTGATCCAAAGCCAGGAGCCAGGAACTACTTCTGGGTCTCCCACACAGGTGCAGGAACCCAAGGACTTGTACCATCTTCTACTGTTTTCCCAGACCATAGCAGAGAGCTGGATGGGAAGGGGAGCAGCCCGGACTAGAACAGGATGCCAGCCATGCAGGCTGCAGCTTCAACCCACTGAGCCACAGTGCCGGCAACTGGGGTATGATTTTATGCTCCCCAATCATATTTGGCAAGTTTGGAGATAGTTTTGGTTGTGATCACTGGCATGCTCTTGGCATATCATGGGTGGAAAACAGGGATACTACAAAACCATCGACACTGTCCAGGATAGTGCCTCACAGGGCAGGATGATCTGGCTCAACACATCAGTGGTGCCAGGGTGGGAATTTCTGGTCCAACCTGAAAGAAACTCCCCACATGAGTCCCTGATTTGAGGCAGACTCATTCTATCTCAATCTCTTGCAATGGAATGGAGTGCCTGTGCTGGTCTTAAGCTTAGATCTGTCACTATTATCTGAGGCTAGCAGTTTCTTCATGTGGAAAGTGGGAATAAAGAGCCACACTTGTGTCACAGAGTCATGTGATAATAAACTAAGAAAACACGTACAGAGGTTGGCACCGAGCTTCACATGCTGTAAAAACTCTACAAACCTCGTCAATGATAATAAGCTCCAGAGTGACACCAGGGTTATTTTCTGGTGTCACCACCTTTCTGCTTCAGAAATTTCACACACACACAGTTTCTTCAGGGATATTCTCTCTTACTTTCTACCCCTCCACCCCCATCATCCCAACACGGTTCCATTCACCTATTTAAATTTCCTGAGAGCTTACCTCAAAGTTAGGTTCCTTGGAGAATGCTCCCTCTCTCCCATCACTGTTCACTCTTAGTACTGTGCCCACTTTTGGGTACTCCTATCTGCACTAACAGCTAAACTCTGCTTGCTCCAGATCAGGGTCAGGGTCAGGGTCATTGCTTGTCTCCACACATCTCTAGCATTCAAATGAATTACAATTTTTGGCATCAAAATAAAGTTACCTTTAAACTTAATTCTTCCAAAAATTGTTGAAGTAGCCCCATAGTTGGAATGGGAAACCCAGTTCCTTTGAAATAATCAGGACAGTAACTTAAGTTATAAGTTGCAATCATAACACAAGACTATGAGGTACTTTAAAACAATTTTTTTATTTTAGATTTTCAGAAAATTTGTGAAGATTATACTAAGTCATTTTTTTCTTCTTTTTTTTATTTAGTAAATATAAATTTCCAAAGTACAGTTTATGGATTACATTGGCTCCCCCCCCATAATTTCCCTCCCACTTGCACCCCTCCCATCTCCCGCTTCCCCTCCCATTCCATTCACATCAAGATTCATTTTCAATTATCTTTATATATAGAAGATCAATTCAGTATATATTAAGTAAAGATTTCATCAGTTTGCACCCACATAGAAACACAAAGTGTAAAAATACTGTTCCAGTACTAGTTATAGCATTAAATCACAATGTACAGCACATTAAGGATAGATCCCACATGTCAAGTAAGTACACAGTGACTCCTGTTGTTGACTTAACAAATTGACACTCCTGTTTATGGCATCAGTAATCTCCCTAGGCTCTAGTCATGAGTTGCCAAGGCTATGGAAGTCTTTTGGGTTCGCCGACTTCGATCTTAATCTGACAGGGTCATAGCCAAAGTGGAAGTTCTCTCCTCCCTTCAGAGAAAGGTACCTTTGATGACCTGTTCTTTCCACTGGGATCTCACTCACAGAGATCTTTCATTTAGGTGGTGGTTTGTTTTTTTTTTTTTTTTTTGCCAGAGTGTCTTGGCTTTCCATGCCTAAAATACTCTCATGGGCTCTTCAGCCATATCTGAATGCCTTAAGGGCTGATTCTGAGGCCAGAGTGCTGTTTAGGACATCTGCCATTCTATGAGTCAGCTGTGTATCCAGCTTCCCATGTTGGATTGTTCTCTCCCTATTTTGTTCTATCTGTTAGTATTAGCAGACACTAGTCTTGTTTGTGTGATCCCTTTGACTCTTAGACCTATCAGTGTGATCAATTGTGAACTGAAGTTGATCCCTGGACTAGTGAGATGGCATTGGTACATGCCACCTTGATGGGATTGGATTGGAATCCCCTGGCATGTTTCTAACTCCACCATTTGGGGCAAGTCCGATTGAGCATGTCCCAAATTGTACTTCTCCTCTCTCTCTTATTCCCACTCTTATATTTAACAGGGATCACTTTTCAGTTAAAATTTAAACACCTAAGAATAATTGTGTGTTAATTACAGAGTTCAACCAATAGTACTAGAACAAAAAAATACTAAAATGGATAAAGTATTACATTGTACATCAACAGTCAGGACAAGAGCTGATCAAGTCACTGTTTCTCATAGTGTCCATTTCACTTATACTATACCCTGTTGTCTTCTATCTTTAACCCCTTTTGCTAACATCTTACATTAGTATGGGGCATTTTTAATAATTGAGTCAATACTGGCACATTATTATTAAAGAAAGTCTAGGTTTTCTTCAGAATTCCTTAGTTTTTACCTAATGCCTTTTCTGTGCCAAGTTCCCATCAAGGACGCCACATTACATTTAATTGTCTTAGTTCTTTAGACTTCTCACAGTTGTAGCAGTTTCTCAAATATTCCCTACTTTGTAATGACATTGCCAGGTCTGTGGAATATTGGCCCACACTGCTGGAGATTTGTCTGCTATTTTTCTCTTGATTAGACTGAGTTACAGGTTTTTGGAGGGAGACCCCAGAAGTAAAGTACCATTCTCATCGCATGATATCAAGGTACATCTCATCAGCATGATCCTCACTGTTGATGTTGACCTTGGTCACTTGGCCAAGGTTGTGCTTCTTAGACTTCTTCATGGGCAAACATTTTTTCCCTCCCCTGTTCCATACCACACTCTTTGGAAGGAAGTCACTGTGAGAACAGTCCACCACCTTGAAAAATTAGGAGCTTTGTTCCACCTCTTGAGGTTGTAACATGTATTAAAACTGCTTAAAACTCTTCATGAGAGGTTTGTCTCATCTCTCCTATTCATTTCATGTAATCAGTAATTTACTTCTATTAGCATTGACTCTTGGGCATTTATTTTCTATTTTACATTGTAGTCATTAATTATCTGTTAATTATATTATAATTAATATATTAATTAATCAATATATAATTATATTATTTATGTAGTTATTAATAGTGTTAATTGCTTAGTGTTCAGAATGTTCTGGCTTTGACTACTGTGAGAACTTCCTATGGCCCTCCGACATATCCCAGTCACCGTGGGTTTGTTGTGCATTATGGACTTTCTTATTTTCTGACCCTATGAGATAGTCTATGATCACCTTATATATTTCCTATCCTCGTCCTAAAGTCAACCATTACTCAAAACAGCCAGTCAGCACATCTGAAAAAATACCCTAGAGTGACTGGACCTGTGTTTTCTTCCATATGTGAGATAAGATTAAATTGCAGAGGGCTTCCTTCTCCAGGGAGAGTCCTCAGTGTTGCAATGATGCATTAAAGGGGATTTTGGAGCCAATGATGGGTGTGATTTGGGTAGTGCTCTAAGGCAATCACCTTGGCAACTTTGTGCAGGAGGGGTTGGAGGAGTACAAGGCAGCAAAGCAGCAGAAGTAAATGACCATTGAAACATAACACGCAGGAAGCAAGAAAGCTCGAGTTTGGGTCATGGAAGAGTATCTCCCTACTTCCACATGCACAGCCCTCAGCTTAGAGTTACTAGGGTTATTCACACATTACAATCTTCCACCAGACAGTGGCCACCATGCCACTTTAGCTTATAACTGTCTGCTACAAATACTCTTGGTCATGTCAGTAACAGCTGGTTGGGCACTTCATGAAAATACAACTGGTCTGTTTCCTTCCTTTCCTCCCTCCAGGGCACAGATAGCTTTCAAATGTACCACATGTTATTTATGACATTTATTTCTGTATGTCTCCCATTGGAATGTAAACTCCTCAAGGACAGAAATGTCCATCGCTTTACCCATTAAACAATATCTGGCATATAGTCAAGATATAAATAGTGCTTTTCACATATATTTCATTTAATATTCAAAAGCATTTAATGATAGAGATAGGTCTATTATAATCCCCATTTTCCAGCAAGGGTGTAGATTTAAAGAAAATAACATAACCACTTAACTTAGAATGATAATAATAGCATTAAAAGAATAATAATTTATTGGATTATCCTATGTGCATGACATCACAGTAGATAGATTATATGACTTCAATTCATTTTATGCTTATAAGAGCCTAATGAAGGTATGATTACTCCATTTTAAAGAAGACACAACTGAGATCAAGTGCAACTTAAAAACCTGCTGATGGTTTTGAGCAAGTACTCAGAGCATCAGAAACAGAATCAAGGACTTCAAACCCCATATCAGCACTCTCTCTCTCTAGTTCTTCCTTGGTACAAATGCTGCCATTTCTTTAAAAAGAGGAGGAGAGCTTGGAAGCTGGAACTGATGAATGTTCCATGTTCATTAAAACCCAGGCCATATCTTCCTTGTGTTCATGGAGTAGGGATTTGCACAGAGGAAGCCAGAGAAGGACTACTCTAAACAACAAGTTCACTTGGTCCAGAAAAGTTGAACCATAGCTGCAATTACACCTGCTGTTCTGTTACATTAATGCAGATCCAAGAACCATGTGTTGGTGGACATGGTGGAGCCCCAGAGGCAAGTTCTAATTGCCTCATTATACCAAATTCTCCTATTTCCCAAGGTTTTCATTTATGAAACCTTGTCACAGTGGACCAGAGAAATTTAATATTTCAATCTGTGTTGACCCAGGAACCCCGTCTACTGACTTGTGTTGACAAAACTGGAATAGGAGATCTTTGACAAGAAAAGGGTCATTTACATCTCAGTCCTTTGCTTTTGGATTTTACTTTGTGGGTCTCAGATTTCTGAGGTTCAGTTACCACCACTCGGGGAGAGGAAGCTGCCACTGTAGTTGTTTGATTTTTAACATTCAATAAAACAAGTTCTATTCAAAGGAATTCCTCAGCTAAGAAAAAAAGAAACTGCTGTGCTGAAGTGATTATCATCTTTCTAAAGATAATATTAAATGATTGATGGATGGATGAGTGGACAGGATGAAAAATGAGTAACAAACATGTCACAGATTTTTACAAGATCAAATAATGTGGAATATAACTGAGATGGCTGGATGCCTTTGGTAAAGTAGAGCACAGTCAGCTTGAAAACTACTCTCCTTCTCACACCCACCAATTTTTGTGTGAGTTTTTACTTCTTGCCTGTATCAGGGGGCAACATTTACTTTGACCTATCCAAGATACAATGAGAAGTTGATCAAATTCTGAGAAAATAAATAAAATCCTAAGTTTCCATTATAACCACAGAGAGGGAATTTTTCAAGGTCTCCCTGGAACTGATTATAAAGTCTTATTGAACTGTTTGAGAGGAAACAGGGACAAGAAACTAAAATGCCTCTCAGATTTGTCCCCCGTAAAGGGAAAAGTTAGGTTTGTTGTAAACTTTTCTGGAAATTAGAAATCTGTCCTTTGCAATCTATTTCATTTGCATTTTAAGGATTACCTAATGAACAGTCTTTTTAAATGTTAGTTCCAAATCATAACAATAATATTTTCCATATAAAGGCCTTTCAGACTTTTCTTTGGCACCAATGAAATCCATTCCTAAATTTTATCTCCATTCAAGTAAAAATGACTTTAAGATGATGATCTATGGCTTCACAAAGCAAAGTGATTTAAGTGCTCGGAAAATTGAGCTTGTCATTTTTTGTTTATGGATTATCTGGAAAATGGCCTTTTTCTGGATTTTACTCACCACCTGCAGAGCTAGGAAATTAGACAGGTGTAACCCATTAACTAATGGCAGAGGAAGAAGCATAAAGAAGCAGTCAGGGGGCAGGTGTTTGGCTTTGTGCTGACTCCACATGGGAGTACCTGGATTTGATACCTGTCTCTACGTCCTGATTCCAGCTATGTGCTAATACAGACCTTGGGGGCAGCAGTGGTGTTCAAGTAGTTGGGTTCTTGTCACACAATTGGGAAGCCTGGATTGAGTTTCTGGCAACCAGCTTTGACCTCTCCCAGCCATTGCAGATATTTGGGGAATGAACCAATGAATAGGAACTCTGTCTCTCAAACAAATCCAATTTTAAAAATAAAAAAAGAAGTGAGTATGGGTGATTTCTATGCTATTCATACTTTCCATATTATTCATCTTGTCATCAATTTGCCTTGGAAAACACAGCTAAGATATAAAATATAAGAAATTAGTCTTAAAATCTACATCTAGCTTCATAAGGGATCTCATTGTTCTTTCTGATTGGGGCATTAGGACTGAACAATTAGGACTGCAGCAATTGTATTGGTGATACAAGCTAACCTGAGAAAGATGAGCTGGATAAAAACCAAGTTGCAGGTTCTCCCTCCACCAGTAATCTTTGAGACAGTGGTCTTGCTTCAGATTCCCTTTAGCCTTATTGATCCCCAGTGCTGAGAGCTGGGACCCCTGCATGGAGGGGCCCCATGGAGTATCATTGTAATTCCCCTTTGGCTCATTCTTGCGGATTTTTTTTTTTAACAGGCAGAGTGGACAGTGAGAGAGAGAGAGAGAGAAGGGTCTTCCTTTTGCCGTTGATTCACCCTCCAATGGCTGCCGTGGCCGGCGTGCTGCGGCCGGCGCACTGCGCCTTTCTGAAGGCAGGAGCCAGGAGCCAAGCACTTGGGCCATCCTCCACTGAACTCCTGGGCCACAGCAGAGAGCTGGCCTGGAAGGGGGCAACCGGGAAAGAATCCGGCACCCCAACCAGGACTAGAACCCGGTTTGCCGGTGCCGCTAGGTGGAGGATTAGTCTATTGAGCACCGGCGACCATTCTTGTGGATTTGTCAGAGGTCTGAGCGCTTTGTCTAAACCTGTTTTTAACAGGAAAACATTTAAAATGTCCAAAATGTGTGAAAAAAATTAATTTGAAGATTATTTCTTGCAGCAACAACTTCTCTGAGCTTGAGAAGTTTTTTAAAAAAAAGCCAAGCCAAATATGCTCTGAGCAAGCATACCCCCTTGGAGGTTCAATGCATCATTGCTTACCTTGCCCCATACAAGGGAGAAAACACCAGAAAGATAAATTGCTAAGGATAACGTTTTGTTTAAAAAGATTCTCTGAGGTGACGATTATGTGTCATGATAGAAAGGGAATATGAATTTAGGAATGACTAGCAGGCAGATGGATAAAAACATAGAAGTTGATATCATACATCAGGGTTTGCCCCCATATTGGAAATATAATAGAAACAACTCATACCAATCCACTTGAATACTGTGGGCTTCAAGCTGGGTCAATCATGAGGGTGGGAACTTACAGGAAATTGCTAATGTCTAATTATTTTCTGTACTGTACGTTCATGAGAATATTTTAGTATTGAACACTTTATGTCTAAGACCCAGCATAGCCAAGCAACTCAAAATTACTACAGATTTTCTAGGAAAGATGAAAAGATGTTGCAGTAGAGTGCTAAATTCAAATAGAGATAACTGCCTTGAAATGAAATGAAAGGGGGGGAACCCAAGTCTAATCTCTTTATTTTTGTGTGTGCAGCTCTGAAGCATCTTTTAGGTCCACTTTGGGTGATCTTCCTGAATTTCTCTGCAAGTTATATTCTCCTGTGTTCATATACAATTGCATCTCCTACATTTATATAGATGTTACCTCTGATATCCTTCTCCCACAATAATATAATGCAGATTTTAAAAACTAATATCTCATTTTTCCCATAAAAGGAAAGGACGGCAATTTTCCTGTTTCACCACCCTAGCCACATTATTAATCTCGGAAACTGGTACATGTTTGGTCTCTAAATATTTGTTCAATGAACCTCATCTTCAAAGACTAACTTTTGGCTCTGAATGGATGCTCTCTTCACAAGCCAAATTTGCTTTGCTGCGTGACTCCTAACTGGCATTCTTGTTCATCACCTGTCTTTCCTGTGTGAAGGGACACTGCATCATGAGTGGGACCACATCTCATTTACTTCTTCATCTCTAGTACCTAGCACAATCGTAAGCACTCACACATTTGCTAAGTGATTGAAAATAATGGGATGGAGGAAGAAAAGGAAGAAGCTCCTTCAAAGGAAAAGGCAAAAGAAGGTAAAAGAAGACAAGAAAGATTGAACATAAACTATTTATCTTTTTGGAATTTTTCCTGAATATTCATTATTTGTTCTTTTCTAAGGATGACTTTGAATTCACTTTGTTCAAAGAAGTGACTTTTCTATACCTGTAGAAAAATCAACTGAGAATTTTGGCTTGGAAGAGTAAAAATGTACCAAGAAAAAAAAGTTTTCATTCTAAATGAAATAACTTAAAACTGAAACAGCAAGTCAGAAGAACTATAAGGCAACATCAGGTCTCATTAGCAGTCAGGCCAGGATAAGTGTTTACAGTTCAGGGCAACTTTTGGAGGAAATGAATAAAAGATAATTAAGGAATGATAAGACTGACAAGATTATTCGGATCCTTGCGTTTTCACTTTATTGCAAATGATTCCTTTCTTTAAGAGCAGTAATATGTAAGAAAAAGCCCAGTTATTTGGAGAGTCACATTTACAGGACTTCTTGATCAAGGTCTTAAAAATAGCTCTCTTGGAATCTATTGTAACGGATGTCAGAAATGCATATTTAAGACTGTGTTAAAAATGCTTTATTGACCCACTGGACTGGAAGGAAATTCCAAGCATCTCTCTCTGTAAATCACTGACAAGAAAGACACTAATGGATCTTCCAGCATGTTTTGGTTGAGGAGTGCAAAATGGCTGCTTTATTTGTTTATACTTGAGATTAAACAAATTGCCATCTTCTCTCCCTTGACTCTGGGGTATGAGGATGACAAATGCAAGGAGAAGGTACAAATTCATGGCAGGAAAGCCATATTTGAGGCAGTACAGCACAGTGCATGAGAGAAAGGCTGCAAAGATTCAAGACATGAATTTATTATTTTTCATTGTATACCTCAGTTTTCTCATCTGTAATATGTGGATGATAGCATAAACTTTATAGGTTTACTTTAAGGACTAAGTGGGTATGACAATGAAATAAGTACACATAAAGTGATTATAATAGAAAGGCTTAACTAAAACAGAGCCTGTTGTTATTAATACCAGGGAACCTGCAAAACTTCATTGAGAATAGGATTAAAAGATAATTTTTTTTCTAGGGCAAAAGCATTTTGAAATGCATACATAGTTTTCCATAATACACAAGTTGAATTAACTTGCTGACATACCACTGTATTATCAGAATTATCATCTTTGAATAGATTAAGATTATTGGTGAGCAAACACAAATTTTTTCATTTTCCCCCTTGTTTTCACTAACATGGTCCCTTCCTCAAACTCATTTTCCTATCATTTCAGGCAAAGACTGGCTAATCACATTTAGGCCTTAGTATTACCTTTTCTTTTCTTTCTTTCTTTCTTTTTTTTTTTTCTTTTTTGACAGGCAGAGTGGACAGTGAGAGAGAGAGAGAGAGAGAAAGGTCTTCCTTTGCCGTTGGTTCACCCTCCAATGGCCGCCGTGGCCAGCGCGCTGCGGCCAGCACACAGCGCTGATCCGAAGCCAGGAGCCAGGTGCTTCTCCTGATCTCCCATGCGGGTGCAGGGCCCAAGCACTTGGGCCATCCTCCACTGTACTCCCTGGCCACAGCAGAGAGCTGGCCTGGAAGAGGAGCAACTGGGACAGAATCCGGCACCCCAACTGGGACTAGAACCTGGTGTGCCAGCACCGCAGGTGGAGGATTAGCCTAGTGAGCCGCGGCGCTGGCCCTTAGTATTACCTTGAAATAAGATTTTCAGAAAAAGATGTATGGATTCTGGCCAAAGAAGACAGCAGACGAGCAGAGGAAATGTATTTCGAGGGGACAGTTGGAGAGACATTTGCAACGGAAATTCTACACAAAGAAGAGGAACCCCATGGAACACTGTGGAAAGCGTGGATGCACAGCAGTGAATGGGGACACCACACAAATCTCCTAGCCTGGGGAGATGCCACGTTCTGAAAGCAAGGTGAGGGCAGACTATAGCAGCCTGTGTCACTGGTGATACTTACTGCATGAGGGAGAACCTTCCAGGCCACACTAACTTTAAGTCTGGCCTGAAGCCTTAGTATGTGACAGGGTCCCCCCCTTATCCAGTGTAGGAAAAGCACAATTCTTTCTCCCCATTCACCCACAAAGGTGCCCAGCAACCAGCAAAGAGAAGTCAACCCTCTTGACACCAGTTGAGATTGCATTGGCTCTCATGCACATTACCAGAGAATTTTACCGAAGCGAAAAATCCGTGGTTTCCCACTGACTTTCAGTCTGGCTGGGAGGATTGACAGGGGGCTGGTCGCACTTAAGATTGTGAGGTGGCCCTATCCTCTCAAACTTTCACAGGCTCCAGGGCTCAAACTGCCAAGGTAGTGCACCCAAAGGCACCTGGCTCTGGAAGTGACTACTCTGTCTGCGGATGGGGAAAGCTCTTGGGGCAGAGAGCAGATCCTCTGCACCCCATGACTGTGGGAGCCTTGCATGAGGTGACTGTAGGGATGGTAGGAATCCTGTTACTGCAAGATAGGGCATGGGGTCTAGCTGGGTCTCTAGGCAATCAGTGGGTCTGGCATCAGAGGCTCAGAGCTCCCTGACTGCCTGGGATGAGTCATTGCAGAGAGTTCAGTCCTCACACTGAGGACTGCAAAGATCCTTTGTGCACTTCATTATGCCAGTGTGGGCGAGGGTCATACCTGCTATGAGCTAACCCTGGGAATTGATCAACTTGGAAGAGAGCAGGTGAAGCTGTGATTACGCCAACAAGCGTGATCATACCCTCACCCTTCCTGACAATAGGGGAGATCTACCATGTTCAACCTGGGTGTCACCCTGGATTCTTGCCCCACCCAAGTATTGACCAGAGCTCTCTGAATCCAAACGGCAATTGCCTCTGGGTATTCACTGAAACAGTAGACTCCACTAACCCACAGAGGCATAGTTCAAATATAAAGTCCATCAGTGGAGAAAACCAACAAATTTTTCCAAAAATGGCTAAAAATAAACACAGAAGTACAACAAACAAGAATGAAAACATGACTTGTGAAGAAGATAAGATTGATTAAATTCCTGGAATGAATTCAATAGAATGATCCCAAGATTACTCAGAAACATTGAGAAGTAAACACATGAGTTAAAGAAATCTACATGACAATGCATGAAAAATTTTCCCATGAGATACAGATTGTCTAAAGACATCAAACTGAAATATTAGAAATGAAGAATTCAATATGCCAAATAAAAAAAATATAGCAGAAAGCCATAACAATAGACTTGGTGAGGTAGAAGGAAGAATATCTGAGTTATAAAACAAATGTTTCAAAATATCTCTGTCAGACAAAAAAAAAAAAACCCAGAAGAAGAAATTAGAAAAATTAAAAGCAATGATCAAGATTTATTGGAGGGGCCAGCACTGTGGCATAGCAAGTAAAGCTGCCGCCTGTAGTGCCACCATCCCATATGGGCACCAGTTCAAGTCCTGGCTGCTCCACTTCTGGTCCAGCTCTCTGCTATGGCCTGGGAAAGCAGTGGAAGATGGCCCAAATCCTTGGGCCCCTTCACCCACATGGGAGACCTGGAAGAAGCTCCTGACTCCGGGCTTCAGATCAGCCCAGCTCTGGCCATTGTGGTCATTTGGGGAGTGAACCAATGGACGGAAGACCTCTCTCTCTCTCTCTCTCTCTCTCTCTGCCTCTCCTCTCCTCTCTCTGTGTAACTCTGACTTTCAAATAAATAAATAAATCTTTTAAAAAAAAAAAAAAGATCCATGCAACGAAGAGCTTTTTTTTTTTTTGAAAAAAATAAACAAAATTGATTCACCTAGGGCCCAACTAACCAAAAAAGAATACACAAATCAATAAATCAGACATGAAAACAGAAATAAAACAATGGAGATCACATAAATGAAAATAATCATCAGTAATTACTATAAACAACTATATGCCAAAAAACTAGAAAATCTAGAAGAAATGGATGAATTCATAGACATGTATAATCTATCAGAATTGAGGCATGAAAACATGGAAAACCCTAAACAGACCAATAACCAAGATGGAGATTGAGTTAGTAATAAAGATAAGCTGAACAAATAAAGCCCAGGACCAGGTGATGTCACTGCTAAATTTTATCAGAGTTTTAAAGAAGAACTAATTCCAATTCTTCTCAAACTATTCAAAACAGTTGAAAAGGAGGGAATCCTCCCAAAGTGCTTCATGAGGACAGCATTACTTTAATTCCAAAACCAAAAAAAGACATATAACAAATAAAGAGAACAATAGATTAAAATCACTGATGGACATAGACACAAAAATCCTGACAAAATACTAATTGAATTCAACCCAAAACAAATGGGATTTATCCCTGGTAGTCAGGGCTGTTTCAACATAGGAAAATCAACAAATGTGATACCTTATGTTAACAAATTGAAGAATACAAAACAATGATTATCCCAAAAGATATAGAGAAAACATCTGATAAAATACAACATCCTTTCAAGATGAAAACCTTAAGCTAACTGAGTATAGAAGGAACATCTCTCAACACAATCAAGGAAATTTATGTCAAATTCATAGCCAGCATCTTATTGAATGGGAAAAGTTGGAAGCATTTCCACTAAGATTTGGAACCAGAATAGGATGCCAATTTACCCCATTGCTATTCAGTATAGTTCTTGAAGTTTTAACCAGAGCCATTAGGCAAGAAAAGGCAATCAGGGGATACCAACTGGAAGGGAGGAAGACAAATTATCTCTATTTACAGATAAAATTATTCTGTATATAGGGGAACCAAAAGACTCCACTAAGAGACTATTAACACTCATAAAAGAGTTTGGTAAAGTTGCAGGTTATGAAATTAACATAAATTTCACCATAAAATATCTCTATGATGAAAATTATAAAATATTAAAGAGACACAAAAAATGGAAAAATATTCCATGTTTGTGGATTTAAAAAATTAGTATCAATAATATGTCCGTACTATCAAAAGCAATCTACAGATTCAATGGGATCCTAATCAAAACACCTATGACTTTCTTCTCAGATCTAGAGAAAATGATGCTAAAATTCATATGGAAACACAAGAGACCCCAAATAGCTAAGGCAACCTTCTGCAACAAAAACAAAGCCAGAGGCATCACAATACCAGATTTCAAGATATACAACAGGGCAGTTATAATCAAAACAGCATGGTACTGGCACAAAAATAGACATGTAGATCAATGGAACAGAATAGAATCTTCAGAAATCAATCCACACATCTACAACCAACTAATCTCTGACAAAGGAGCTAAAATTAATCCCTAGATTGATTCCTTAACAAATGGAGCTTGGAAAATTCAATCTTATTATGCAGAAATAAGAAACAAGATATTGTAATCCATAAATCGTACTTTGGAAATTTATATTCATTATATAAAAGTTAAAAAAAAATAAAAAATAAATAAAAAATTAAAAAAAAAAAAAAAAAAAAAAAAGAAGCAAAGTGGAGGTGTTCAGGAATCTAAAGTTACATGCTACATAGCAAAGCACATCATTTCCTATACAAAGTGACTGGGAAATCCAGAATTTTTGCACACTATATTGGATCCTGAACTATCACTGAACTATTCAGTAAGATTTTAATGTATTTATTTTCTGTGTGTGTGTTTGTATTTCTAAATAAACTCTGCTGGGCTACTTAAAAAAAAAAAAAAAAAAAAAAAAAAAAAAAAAAAAAAAAAAAAGAAACAAGATCCCTATCTTTCACTTATACAAAAATCAACTCAAAATGTATCAAGCATAGTAATCTACAACATGATACCATCAAATTACTGCAGGAGAACACTGGGGAAACTGCATGACATTGCCATAGGCAAAAACTCATTGGAAAAAGACCCCAAAAGCACAGGAAATTAAAGCAAAAACAAAAAAATGGGATTACATACAAGAAGCTTTTGGATTCAATTGAAGCACTCAATAAAGTGAAAAAGCAACTAACTGATAGAATGGGAGAAAGTATTTGAAACTATAAACCGGTAAAGGATTAATATCCAGTATCTATAAAGAGCTCAAGAAACTCAATAATAATAAAATAAATAATCCAGTGAAGAAAAGGGCAAAAGACTTGAATAGGCATTTTTCAAGAGTGGAAATTTACATGGCTAACAGACATTTGAAAAATGTTCAGGATCGCTAGCCATCAGGGAAATATAAACCAAAACCCCAGTGAGGTTTCACCTGACCATAGTTAGAATGGTTCTCGTGCAGAAATAAAAAAAAAAATCCACAATAAAGGCTGGCAAGGATGTGAGGATATGATTCCCTAATCCATAGTGGGAATGAAAACTTGTATAGCCAATGTGGAGACGGTATAGAGATCCTCAGGATGCCAAAAATAGATCTACTACATGACTCAGCCATCCCACTCCTGGGAATTTACCCAAATGAAATAAAATCAGCATATGAGTTATCTATATCCCCATGTTTACTGCAGCTCAATTCACAATAGCTAAATATGGAATCAACCCAGATGTCCATCAACAAATGACTGGAGAAAGAAAATGTGGTATATATACCCTGTGGACTACTACTCAGCCATAAAACAGAATGAAATCCTGTGTTTCACAATAAAATGGATGCCACTGGTAGCTGTTGAGAGGAAATGGTTTGAAGTCTAAATGAACTTAATTTTTATCTTGTAAGCACATAGCAAATATTTAGATGCTAAATTATTGTAGGATCTATTTCACTGAAAGAAATTATGAATGAATATTTGACAAAACCACTGTATATTGGTGAAATGGTCATTTTTCCATTTACATATTGTTTATAGCCATTGTATTTATTTCCATTAAACAAGGGTCGTTTGGCTTTTTACTTTTTAAATTTCTTACTCAGTGAAGTGTTAAGTCTTTTCACTGAAATGTAAAGTTAAAGTACATTATCTCAAAAACTGAAAAAAGAAGAAAGAAAAATTGAAGGAAAGGGGGTAGAAAGGTGGGAAGGAGGGAGGAAGGAAATACCATTATGCTCTTAGACTTTTATATATAAATCATAGTGAATGTGTTTAAAATTAATTAAAATTTAAAGATGAAATAAAGATTTCCAAAGTAAGATAATAACAGTATCAACTCAGCACTCAACCTCTTATGTCCTTATTTTATTTTTAATTAATCATTTATTTAATTTATCTGAAAGGTAGAGAGAGAAACAGTGTTCCTTCCTGCTGGTTTACTTGGCCAAATAACAGCCAGTGCTGGGCCAGGTTGAACCAGGAGACAGGAACTCAATATGGGTCTCCCATTTGGGTGGAAGCCATCACCTGCTACTTCCCAGGTAGTTATTAGCAGAAAATAGGAATCGGCAGTAGTGCTGGGGACTCGAACCCAGGCACCCTGACATAGAATGTAAGCATCCCAAG
This sequence comes from Oryctolagus cuniculus, assembly GCF_964237555.1. Classification (NCBI taxonomy): domain Eukaryota; kingdom Metazoa; phylum Chordata; class Mammalia; order Lagomorpha; family Leporidae; genus Oryctolagus; species Oryctolagus cuniculus. The sequence goes on from NC_091441.1 coordinate 81,021,667, forward strand.
GGGTGCCTTTAAACATTGTGCCAAATATTCCTCACTCCTTTATGATTTACTTAAAATTGGCTTAAACATGAAAGATGCTGAAACTCTACATCAGAAATTTTTTTAATAAGTCCTCTGGCCACATGAAAATAAATTTTACAAATGAATACAGCAGACAAGTTACAAGAAGAAAATCCTTTGTTCATTCCTGTTTTTCAATGCTATGGTACTTTTACCTTTTTGTATCAAGAAGTCCCTGGACAGCATTAGGGATGAGGGCCTATGTAATGGCTTGGATATCAGCTTGACTCTATGCTAGTCACAGATCTGCCTGGGAATTTTTGTTAAAATAAGGCTGAGGACATCAATGTCTTCATTACTATATTCCCTGTTCCAAAATGTATTTGCATGATTTGGACTTTCCTTGAATATACTGCAAATTTGTGCACTTAGAAATGACTTACTGCCCAGTAGGAAATCCATTCAAAGCATAAGTGGCTGCTGAAACAGCATCTGCCTCAAAGTGGGGCATTCACCCTGGGTGTTGAGCTAAGTCTCTAATTCACAGTCTTAGTGCCCTTGAGATATCCCATGCTATGATCTAAAATAAGTAAGTTGTGTTCTATTATTGTGATTAGGGCAAGCATTGAAATGTCACAAGGCTTAGAAAAATCGCTATGTCTACTGCTCTACTCTTGGGAGCTATGTTCTCATTCTAGATCACCTTCGGACATCCTTTAGGGCTACACTTAAACCAAGGCCAGTGACCCATCTAGACGGTACTTTAATCGGCTTTCCTTCTCCAATGTAGCATTCAAGGCTGCAAATGATATGGAGACAATTTCTAGAAAAGAGATAGGCAACACTATTTCATATGAACTCCACTGGCTACATTAATTTTCCTAGAATTAGGTAAACAACTGACATGAACAACTGAATGAATTAATATCAAAATAATATTTCAAACAGCCAACATCGCATAGAGAACTAGCTAGATGACATAGAGCAAGTTGCAACCTGTAAGAAGCCCTGATCTCTCCTAAGTAAAATGCCTCATCTTAATGGATGCTGTGAGCTCTACAGATCATTATGAAAATTAATTAATACATTGACCAGGACACAGTAGATATAACTGTAAGAGTTTCCATTCTTATTATTAATATAAAAATGTAAACCAAATTCCAAAGATGAAATGGGCATGGCTTTTAACAGAAGGTAAAGACTTTCAAAGTGGGGGAAAAGCCTGGAAAATTTGCCCTTCAGGTTCTAGAACCCTCCTGTCAAAGACCACCAATGTCTGAAATATTTACATACAGCTGGCTAGTCTAATGGGTTTTTGATAATATATTTTTGTCTACTCTTATCTATTTTTGTTCTATATTTTTCATTATGTTTATTAATTGTCTACAACCAAGAATATATGCAGAGAAGGAAGCCCACCAACAGTTGTGAACTTTCTTTTATTCTCTTACAATGATACTCTTTCATCATTCTTTCTAGGTAAATGTAATGGATGTTAAAATGAACATGGGAGGTGATTACACACAAACTCCTTTATGAAAACATAAAAGCAAAGCACCCAAATAAATCAGACAACATGATGACTCCAATTCCACCACCTCTAAACCATAAGTAGTTTATGACACGTTTTCTTCCAGCTAAAAGAACACCTGCCCATGGGAAAGCATTCCTAATGTGCAACAGAAGCAAAGATGAGAAGATTAAGACAAAATTTTAGATAAGCAGAGAAGTAATTGTAAACATCTGTCCCTTAGAACTTTCCCACCTTGGGCCACTTGCTGACTCACAAAATGATATTAAATTGCAAGTCCTTGCTTTGGACGCATAGAACTGCATACACAGTCACTGATGTTAGGTGTTACTTTCATCCATGGACTCATTACGGACAACTTCCCAAATAAACTACTTAATGTTTTGAAAATCTGTGATATAAGCACTGAAGTTAACATTTTGATTGTGTCTCTGCCTGCCTATAACTGAGGATATTATGAGGAAGTGGTCTCTTGGAATTTTCTAAGTCTCAGAAGATCATGTGTGGTAGGCTGGTTAAGAGCATAAGGTTTCAGACTGGAATTTCAGTCATCCTGACTGAGTTGCAACAGTGCCCCGACCTTAGCCTTAAACATTCCAATGCCTAATTTCCTCATCTAGAAAATGGGAGAAACAACACCTACTCCATGATGTAGTTGGGTGGATGAGTGGAAGAACACAGGCAAAGCAGTAAGAAAATTTCTGTAAGTGTTAAGTACTCTACAGCTATTTGCTGTTGATGCTGTTGCTGTTATTAATTTTGGCTGTGGCAGCCACTGGGGCTGTCAAAAGACTGTCTCTTCTCCTGGGATTATGGTAGCTCCAGCCCCTCTTTGGGAGAAGGGGCTAAGTGGGTGTTAATAGAGTTGATGTGATACTACCAGGCTGAGTGTTTAATCACCTGTGCAGAATGCTATGAGATGCTCTCCCTGTTGATGTGGCAGCTAGAAATATTTCAGATCAGGGGTCAGTTAGGTATTCCTATAAAGCTACACATCGCAAATACATTCAGCCTTCTGAGCCATCTGGTCTCTGGAGCAACTCCTGAACTCAGCGGTTACATCATGAAAACAGCTGTAAGCTTCCTGTAATCACATGGATGTGAAATTATGCTGATAAAATCTTAGCTTTGAGAATAGCAACTTGAATTTCACAAATAGTCACACATAGTCTTCTTTTGTTTCTTTCCATCCATTAAAAAGTAAAGACTACTGTCTGCTTGTAAGCTACCCACATCAGATGGTGAACCAAATGTGACTTACAGGCCATAGTTTGCTGATCCATGATGTACATGGTGTCTGGGCCAGAGGTCCTAGTTCCTGAGTAATTACTTCCAACACAGCCTAGCTGCAGACTCACAGCATGCAAGATGTGTGATTAAGGAATGAACTTTCATTGTCTTAAAGCAAATGAAATTGGGGAGGAGAATTTTTTTGGCTGCTGCAATAATCTAATCTGTTTACTGTACTATTGTTTAAGATCATGAGAATAAAATAGGTAACTTTAGTCATTTAGAATGCTTAAGTAACTCTGGGAAATATCTTTAATGATAACTACCAGTTAGAATCATCCCCAAGACTTTCATGGAGTCAAATACAGTCTTTCTAAACTATTCCTTCCACAAAGAACCAGAATAAGATGCTGCTGTTTGGCTTTTACCTCTGCTCACATATCTCATCCAAACTTAGTCTGGCCCCTGTCATCTTGGTATTTCATTGGCTTAGCTGAGAGGTAATAATAAAAGTATATATTTATTTATATTATGAGATTGTGCCTCACCTCCACAGCCAGAGAGATCAGAAAACACACATTGAGGGGAAAAGAAGGCAAACAGAAACTAACTCTGATTTGTGTTACACATTGCCGAAGTCATTAACCATGACTCAGGTAGAAAAACTTATTACTTCTCTTTTTTGACAGTGATGACAATTTAATAGTATTTGACTCTACCCAGTTGCATACAGCATCCGGAGGCATTGAAAGAGACTGTTTATCAAGATGATAAACAAGGTTTCATTTCCTCTCTGACTGCAGAGATGTAATCAGAAGTCTAAGGCCATCTGAATTCACTTAGTCTGGCCACCAGGCAGACCCTGAACTCCCTGGGACTACCTGTGCTTGAAGTGAGCTTCCCTCCCAGACCCTCTAGGAGCAGGTTGGCCCTGAGGGAGGCACGTGTGTGTGAGCACAGAAGCCCTGTGGCTTACAGGGTGCACTTGGGCACAAAGACAAAGATGTTAGCTACACCAGAAACTCTGCCCTCTGGCAGTTTCACGCACACTAATTTCAAACCACAGAGGTAATTCTGCCTTCTGGGTAGGGCAGCTGTTGCAAAGCAAGCTATCTGACTTCTCAATATGCCGCAAATACAGGACAAGTATGGATGGGGAAGTGTAACAGGAAACATCTTTCCACCAAGTATTGTTAGTAGTGTTACTTTGTGATTGCCAGCTTGGCCAATGCTAATGCCATTAGACCTGTGTGCCAAGAACTCTTGTTCTTTCTGCTTGGCCAGAAAATGGTTCCACTTTACTGGAAACAGGGTCTTGGATTTCCTAGAGAAGCCAGTGGTCTTCTGTCCCCATTTCTGGTTCATGGAATTTGGGGGTTACTGATCTGAACCCCAGTTTGCAGAAAGTGCACACATCTGAGGACCAGCTGTGTGGATAATCGCCATCACTAGCGACCAAGTGATGAAAGGCTTACAAGTGAGCGGAGTCAGCATAGAGGTAAACCAAGCAGAGGGGCAGGGCACTTCCCAACACCACCCTTGGTGACACTTGACACAGCTATGCCTGAACCCGGAGACTGAACTTTAGCCAGTACATGCATCTTTTTCTTGAGTTCATACTAGACTTTCTCCTGCTCAAAATACCAAGAGCCATGAAGCACAAGTATACTAAAACTACCAGGAAGATGCTCTTCTGCTTATCTCCCATCTAAAGATATTTATTACATATGAATCTATCCCAAGTGCCAAAGTGGAACCAGACACCACCCTGCCTTGGGTGCCACCTCCTCAGGGAAATGCTCTTGAATTTCCTTATTAGGTCCATTATAATCTCCTCATTCCCATTCTCCACTCTCAGATCGCCACGTCTTCATTGGTGATACTCCGTGTGTTTGTGAAATTTTTATTTAAACTATTTTCCAGTTCTTCTAAGAAGCTAGAAGCTTCAGAAGACAGTGGCCATGTCTATTTTCATTGATTATCTTATCTTGAGTACCCAGCACAATGCCTTACTGTGGACATCATTGTTGTCAACACAATACAGCTGTCTTAGGGCATTCATGGGGGACTGGTTCCAAGACCCACTGTGATACTAAGGCCCATGGATGTTCAAGTCTTACAAAATATGGTTTAGTATTTGCTTATGATCCACACACATCTTTCATACATTTCAAATCTCCTCTAGATTACTTATAAAACACAACTGAAATGCCATGCAACTTATTGTTAAATGGTACAAGCATACTTCAAAAAGCTCATAGAAAACGGAATCAAAAGTTGTTTATTTTGGTGTAAGAAAATCTTGAAATTCATGCCATTCCCCTGAACTTTTTAAAGATTTCAAATTTTCATGGTTTTCAAAAAATTTTTGTACCAAAATAAACATTTTTTTTTCCTGAACAATTAGAAGTACTCTCATACTGTTTAGGGAGTAATGACAAATAAGCCTTTACATAGTGCAAATTTTATTTTTAATGTTTTCTAATCATGCTTGCTTGAATCTGGGGTACAGAATCTGGATATACCGGATATACTGACATACTCATTCTTTCTTCTTCCCATACAGTTAGAGCAATAATTTGTCCAGACATTCAAAAGTATTCTGTGTCCCTCACAGTCACACATAAGCACATGACACAATTCTTGTCAATGGCAAAAAATGAACATCTGCTAAAGCCATCTAGCAAGACTTTGCATTGTGGACACAGTTACTGCTGCTTCCTATCACCATTTACAGCTTCTCCCTGCTGGAAATGCACACTGCCCAAGGTGAGCTACAGGAGTCATTTTGTGTCAACAAGAGAAATATCAAAGAAAAAGGCAAAGAGTGTTGTGGAGACTTTAACTCAGGGAGTGTTGGGCAACTGAGTCAGTGTCACCAGCCCTAAACCTTTGGATTTTCAATTACATGAAAAAAAAATCAACTGTTTGCTAATTTATTTAACCTGCAATTCAGTAGGAGTTTCTATTCACTGCAATCAAATAAAATCCTGATACACTGGGACATATTAGGATTTTGGTAAACATCTACGTAGGTGGAAGAAAGCAAGGAAGAGTTTGACTTCAAAGAGTTAGGCAGAGTGGTATGGTATTGTGGGATAGCAGGTAAAGACACTGCTTGGGACACCAGCATTCCATACGGGTGCTGGTTCAAGTCCCGGCTGCTCCACTTCTGATCATGCTCCCTGCTAATGGCCTAGAAAAAACAAGGGAAGATAGCCCAAATACTTGGGCCACTGACACTCACGTCGAAGACCCAGATGAAGCTCCCAGTTTCACCCTGGCCCAGCCCTGGCCATTGAAGGCATGTGAACCAGCACTTGGAAGATATTTCTCTTTGTCTCCATCTCTCTCTCTCTTTCTCTGTCTTTCCATCTCTCTGTAGTCTTGACTTTCAAATAAATAAATAAATCATTTAAAAAAAAAACAGCTAGGCAGAGGATTAAGACAAACAGGGAAAAATCATTACGTCAAAGTAGAAAGTGATAAATGTCATGAGTTTAGGTACAATTTATGGGGGTTCCTGAACAACCAGGAGATACCACATTCATAGTAATAGGTCAAGGAAGTCTTGTCAAAATAGAACTACTTGATTTAGATTCTTGAAGGGCCATCAAGTATGATTTCTTTTGCATGATGAGGTATGTGTATTTTAGGTAGGATGAACAAACCAGGAAAACACCCAAGGATTAGATACCTGTAAGAGACAGGACCCAGGGTGGTCCCCCTTATCATGCTCTTCATGAATGAAGGCACAGCTATGGCTTGCTTCCAACTAACAAAACACAACAAAAAATAATAGGATCTTGTTCCCACAACCAGGTTACATTATATAGCAATGATAGTGTAACATTAGACCCATGATTAGAGATCTTTAGCTATGTCTATAAAATCTTGTTACCATACACCAGAGAGACTCTCCATTGCTGGCATTGAAGAAATAAGCCTTGAAATTTGGTAGAAATGTGTAAGGGTAAGGAAATACTTGTAGCATTTAAGAGTTCAGAGTGGCCCCTGGCTGGCAACTAGCAACACAATAGGGACATCAGTCATACAATCAAAAGAATAATTTTAACAAGAGCTTGAGGAAGTTCAGAAACATCTGTTTAGACAAGGGAGTGTCTGATGAGACTACAGTCATATCCTATACGTAGAATGCATCCTGATGAGATCCTAAATGAGGACTTCTCAGATCTGGAAAAAATGATGCTGAAATTCATATGGAGAGACAGGAGACCCTGAATAGCTAAAGCAATCTTGTACAACAAAAACAAAGCTGGAGGCATCACAATACCAGATTTCAGGACATACTACAGGGCAGTTGTTATCAAAACAGCATGGTACTGCTATAGAAACAGATGGATAAACCAATGGAACAGAATTGAAACACCAGAAATCAATCCAAACATCTACAGCCAACTTACATTTGGTCAAGGATGCAAAACCAAGCCCTGGAGTTAAGACAGTCTATTCAATAAATGGTGCTGGGAAAATTGGATTTCCACGTGCAGAATCATGAAGCAAGACCCCTACCTTTCACCTTACACAAAAATTCACTCAACAGGGATTAAAGACTTAAATCTATGACCTCACACCATCAAATTATTAGAGAGCATTGGAGAAACCCTGAAAGATATAGGTACTGGCAAAGACTTCTTGGAAAAAAAACCAGAAGCACAGGCAGTCAAAGCCAAAATTAACATTTGGGATTGCATCAAATTGAGAAGTTTCTGTACTTCAAAAGATACAGTCAGGAAAGTGAAGAGGTAACCAACAGAATGGGAAAAAATATTTGCAAACTGCAACAGATAAAGGGTTGATAACCAGAATCTACAAAGAAATCAAGAAACTCCACAACATCAAAACAAACAACCCACTTAAGAGATGGGCCAAGGACCTCAACAGACATTTTTCAAAAGAGGAAATCCAAATGGCCAACAGGCACATGAAAAAATGTTCAAGATTACTAGCAATCAGGGAAATGCAAATCAAAACCACAATGAGGTTTCACCTCACCCCAGTTAGAATGGCTCACATTCAGAAATCTACCAACAACAGATGCTGGCAAGGATGTGGGGAAAAAGGGACACTAACCCACTGTTGGTGGGAATGCAAACTGGTTAAGTCACTATGGAAGTCAGTCTGGAGATTACTCAGAAACCTGAAGATAACCCTACCATACAACCCAGCCATCCCACTCCTTGGAATTTACCCAAAGGAAATGAAATTGGCAAACAAAAAAGCAGTCTGCACCTTAATGTTTATTGCAGCTCAATTCACAATAGCTAGGACGTGGAACCAACCCAAATGCCCATCAACAGTAGACTGGATAAAGAAATTATGGGACATGCACTCTATAGAATACTAAACAGCAGTCAAAAACAATGAAACCCAGTCATTTGCAACAAGATGGAGGAATATGGAAAACATCATGCTGAGTGAATTAAGCCAGTCCCAAAGGGACAAATATCATATGTTCTCCCTGATCGGTGACAACTAACTGAGCACCAAAGGGGAAACCTGTTGAAGTGAAATGGACATTATGAGAAACAGTGACTTGATCAGCTCTTGTCCTGACTGTTGATGTACAATGTAATATGTTATCCATTTTGGTATTTTTTTTTTGTTGTTCTACTACTATTGGTTTGAACTCTGTAATTAACACACAGTTATTCTTAGGTGTTTAAATTTTAACTGAAAAGTGATCCCTGGTAAATATAAGAGTGGGAATAAAAGAGAGAGGAGATGAAGAGTGGGAATAAGAGAGGGAGGAGATGTACAATTTGGGACATGCTCAATCGGACTTGCCCTAAATGGTGGAGTTAGAAACATGCCAGGGGATTCCAATCCAATCCCATCAAGGTGGCATGTACCAATGCCATCTCACTAGTCCCGGTAATCAATTTCAGTTCACAATTGATCAAAGATAGGTATAAGAGTCAAAGGGATCACACAAACAAGAGTAGTGTCTGCTAATACTGACTGAAAGAATCAAAAAGGGAGAGAACAATCCATCATGGGAAGCGGGATACACAAAAGACTCATAGAATGCCAGATGTCCTAAACAGCACTCTGGCCTCAGAATCATCCCTTAAGGCATTTGGATCTGGCTGCAGAGCCCATGAGAGTATTTTAGGTATGGAAAGCCAAGACACTCTGGGGGGGCGGGGGGAAGAAGACCTAAATGAAAGATCTCTGCGAGTGAGATCCCAGTGGAAAGAATGGGGCCATCAAAGAAGGAGGTGCCTTTCTCTGAAAGGAGGAGAGAACTTCCACTTTGACTATGACCCTGTCGGAATAAGATCGAAGTCAGCGAACCCAAAAGGCTTCTATAGCCTTGGCAACTCATGACTAGAGCCTAGGGAGATTACTGATGCCATAAACAGGAGTGTCAAATTGTTAAGTCAACAACAGGAGTCACTGTGTACTTACTTCTCATGTGGGATCTGTCCTTAATGTGTTGTCCAATGTGAAGTAATGCTATAACTAGTACTGAAACAGCGTTTTTACACTTTGTGTTTCTGTGTGGGTGCAAACTGATGAAATCTTTAGTTAATATATACTGAATTGATCTTCTGTATATAAAGATAATTGAAAATGAATCTTGATGTGAATGGAAGGGGAGAGGGAGCGGGAGATGGGAGGGGTGCAAGTGGGAGGGAAATTATGGGGGGGAAGCCATTGTAATCCATTATCTGTACTTCGGAAATTTATATTTACTAAATAAAAAAAAGAAAAAAACATGGTACAGTAGGAGACCATCAGAAGATATTACTCTAAAAAACATAAAAGTAAACAACATAAATGCATCTAGAAAAGGAACTAAAAATATATGTGCTGAATGTCAACACTGCTTATAGCAATGGTTAAACTGTGGCCCATTTTCCCCTTTAAGCTTGTACTTTTCTGTATTTTCGAAACATTTCTTCGTATTTTGCCATTGTTGGCTTTTATTATATATGTGTTGTTTTATAATTGGAAGAGGTAATAAATGCTTATGACCATAAAAAATTTATTTTTTATTTTCAACTTTTATTTAATAAATATAAATTTCCAAAGTATAACTTTTGAATTATAGCAGCTTTTCCACCTATAACCTCCCTCCCACCCACAACCATCCCATTTCCCACTCCCTCTCCTATCCCATTCTTCATCACGATTCATTTTCAGTTATTTTTATATACAGAAGATCAACTTAGTACATACTAAGTAAAGATTTCAACAGACTTCACCTACAAAGACACACCAAGTATAGAGTACTGTTTGAGTAGTAGTTTTACCATTAATTCTCATAGTACAACACATTAAGGGCAGAGATCCTACATGGGGAGCAGGTGCACAGCGACTCCCGTTGTTGATTTAACAATTGGCACTCTTATTTATGATGTCAGTAATCACCCTAGGCTCTTGTCATGAGTTGCCAAGGCTATGGAAGCCTCTTGAGTTCACCAACTCCGATCTTACTTAGACCAGGCCATACTCAAAGCAGAAGTTCTTTCCTCCCTTCAGAGAAAGGAACTGCCATCTTTGATGGTCCATTCTTTCCACTGGGATCTCACTCACAGAGATCTTTCATTTAGGTCATTTTTTTTTTTTTGCCAGAGTGTCTTGGCTTTCTATACCTGAAATACTCTCATGGGCTTTTTAGCCAGATATGAATGGCTTAAGGCTGATTCTGATGCCAGAGTGCTGTTTAGGGCTCTTGCCATTCTATGAGTCTACTGTGTATCCTGCTTCCCATGTAGGATCATTCTCTCCTTTTTAATTCTACAACTTATTTGCAGACACTGGTCTTATTTATGTAATCCCTTTGGCACTTAATCCTATCTTTTTGATAAATTATGAACTTAAACTGATCACTTTAACAAGATGGCATTGGTACATGCCACCTTGGTAGGATTGAATTTGAATCCCCTGGCACGTTTCTAGCTCTACCATTAGGGGTAAGGACTTCTCAATTTTTTAAAAAAGACTTATATATTTAATTAAAAGGAGGAGAGAAACAGACAGACAGACAGACACACACACACAGAGAGAGAAAGAGAGAGAGAGAGAGGTATTTTCCATCTGCTGGTTCACTCACCCAAATGACCACAACAGCTAGGGCTGGGCCAATCCTAACTCAGGAATCAGGAATTCCATCCAGGTCTCCCACATGGGTTCAGGGGCCCAGGAACTCTCCCTGGCCCACTGCTTTCCCTGGCACTTTAGTAGGGAGCTAGATCAGAAGTGGAGCAGCCAAGGACTTCAACTGATGCCATATGGGATGATGACATCACAGGTAGAAGCTTAAAAATTTGTACCACGATGCTAGTCCAAGCAGAAGACTTTTCTAAGCCATATTCCAAACTTAAGGGCACTGTAAGATGATAAATGTGTGCTATTTAAAGCTTCTAGTTTTCTAGTAGTTTGTTTTGTAGCAGTAGATAACCAAAACAGGGCCTAAACAAATTTCTGTGTTTATCATCTCAGTACAAACTAGTGCATTTTCCCCTACATTTTTATTTATGGATTACTTAGGTAAATTACATGCAAAATGTCCACAAAATTAGATATTTGAGTCTACTGATCAAGGAATCTTCCAAGAATCAATAGTATTTATAAGATTTATACAAATACGAAAACACAGATTTTGCTCCGTAAAAACACAATTGTTAGAAAGGAAAATTTAGAAATTTCTACCTTACTCAGCCTAAAAATACCTTTGTTATATTTATAGCTGTGAGGCATTCTGGGGTTGAAGTGTTATCAGTTCCTCATCTGGGTTGGATCACTCAGCAGAAGCAACACAGCTCTGTTGAGAATCTTCCTTGCACAGACTTAGTTGTTGGGGGATACAACGCAGTTTTGTGATTACACTGAAAGTCCTTCATTGGAATATTGGCTTTACATTTTATAAATGGAAACTGTCAACCATTTCCAGCTTCCTGAACTTGTTGCCTAAGAAATGGGAACAATGATAACTACGACTGTGTATTGTCGAAACCCACTGTTCTCACTCGCCTATGTCCCAACCCCTCTCTGGTAACAGCATACTTTGGGTCCTTTGGAGAGTGACCACTCTCATCCCAGTTTCAGCCCATGAAGTGCAGATGAACAAGGGCTCCAGAAGAGGGACTGTGACCTGGACATGACCCAACAGCATGGTCTTTCTCCAGCCACATTGAAAGTTCAAGTACAGACTGTGACCCAAGTTTGTTCGGTCAAGATAAGCCTGAGGCCTATGTGAAAAGAAGCGCTGTTTCTCCTGAACTTGAGGTGTTAGATGACCTTTGGAAAGTGCCTGTAGGAAGCTGAGCTGACACAGAGAAAAGTGGAGAGAGAAATTCCAGCCCTTGTGACATCTTGAGTTGCTAGCTCCAATGTTTCTGGCTCTACCTCTGAAATTCTTACCTCAGGGTGTCAGCATATTATCCTTTGTCTTATATGTCTGATTTATTTGGAGTTAAGTTTAAGTGTCCTAACAACATACCTCATTGAATAATTATGTAGTTTGCATAAGAAATTCACATAAAGCACTTAGCCCAGAACCAATAACATAGTAAGCACTATGTATTAGGAGCCTACAGGAATAGCTGAGTATCTCTAAATTTATTGAGGAGCTTGGAAGAGAGGATCAATTAGATACTGATTTTCTGAGACTTCTGACAGAAAAGTCCAAGTAACTCACTGTATTGATTCCTAGCAATTAATAACTACACAAGCAGCTGAACTGCCTCATCATCAACTGTATGGTTGACCACTGTTGCTGTCAAGGAAGTCCAAGTAGGAGAGACATAAAATCCCTGGCCAAATACCAGAGTGAAGTCTCTTGGATTCAATAATCTACCATGTTGGGTTCAGATCCCAAAAGTACGGCTTAAGAGTTAGGTAAAATGAATACATTTCTTAAACCGCCTGAGCACTGTAAACTGTGGTTATAAGAAAATCTTCATAGGGTGATTATGAAGAATTAATGGAGTAATTAACATGAAGGGGCTCAGTCCAGCCATGCTCAGACTGTGAATCTTCATCGTCATCATTATTTTTGATATCTTCATGAATAAACTAGTTCAACTCTGATGTGATGTAAATGCAACCATAAAATTTTTATGGCCAAAAAATATTGATTAACTATCGTCTGAGCAATGGAGAGGAAACATGTAGAACGAGAATGAGTTGGATGTTAAATTGGTCAGACTATATAAGCAGAGATATTTCTCCACCTAATCTAAAAGAATGCAAATTTTACAATATTATTAAGCAAATTTTAAAATAATCCTAAGCTTATTCCTGTAAGTCATCATTAAAGAGTAGGTGGCCTGGTACTGAGGAGCCTTACATTTTTCTTAAAAGAAAATGACCAGAGTGCTGTTTAGGACATCCACCATTCTATGAGTCTGCTGTGTATCTCGCTTCCCATGTTGGATCATTCTCTCCCTTTTTTATTCTATCGGTTAGTATTTGCAGACACTAGTTGCACTTACTCCTCATGTATGATCTCTGTCCTTAATGTGCTGTACATTGTGATTTAATGCTATAACTAGTACTCAAGCAGTATTTTTCATTTTGTGTTGCTATGTGGGTGCAAACTGATGCAATCTTTACTTAATATATGCTAAACTGATCTTCTGTATATAAAGAGAATCGAAAATGAATCTTGATGTGAATGGAAGGGGAGAGGGAGCGGGAAATGGGAGGGGTGCGGGTGGGAGGGAAGTTATGGGGGGGGAAGCCATTGTAATCCATTAGCTGTACTTTGGAAATTTATATTCATTAAATAAAAGGTAAAAAAAAAGAAAATGACCATTTTTCTTCGGTTAGATGTCAGTCTGTCAGAAGACATTTTATTAGTGTTAATATGATTAGCAGAATATGGTTACCAAAGTTTGCAGCTCCCTGAAGAAACATTCATGTAAGATAATGATCGTCATGAAATAACATTAGGGAGAAGCTGGCCTAATGGGACAGCAATTTCGACCCAAGGCAAAAATTTTCTTCTTCACAAGAAACTATATTCAGGTTAATGGGGTCAACATGGGAAGTGAAGTGTTCAGGAGGTCACATTTGCTCACACAAAACAGCCAATGCAGTCAATACTCAATAAAACCTTTCAAACAGTGCTTATGAAAATGCAGGGACTCCAGAACAAGAGCCCTGAATAAAGAGGTTCTTGCTCCCCCTTCCCTCCTTATGAAATCTTTCTGATAACGAGGTTTGGCCCAGAACAAGATGGCAGGCAATCCAGCATGGCTGAAGACTGGAGTGTTGGGGCCAAAGTGGGGGATGGTGCTGTCAGGCAGAATAAGGGAAGAGATCAAAGATCTTCTGGTGTAAATTTATAATGGATCTTTAAGTCCATGTTAAAATGTTAAAAAATGTTCACGGTTTGTTTGAAGGAGGCTGAGGAGCTGTTAAATATTTTAATAGGTAAAATAAGATGATCAAAGTTAGTATTTTAATAGAATTTTTAAGCTTCTCTGTAAAATGGATGTGCCCTACCTAGTTATAGACCCCAAAATAATGAGTACATTCATTCAAGAATCATATAAAAATATCATAGCCAATTTTTATAATCCTAAATAGGAAGCAGCTCAATGTTTACCAGTAGCAAACTAAATTGTACTGTGTTTATAAAGCACTATAAGCAACAAGATTGAGCCATCATTGCTCCATACAACAAAGCCAATGAAAGTATCCAAACACCAAGAAGGATATGGCATATAAATACATACAAATCATTTTTTAAGACAAAACCAATCCATGATGTTAGAAGTTAAATCAGCAGTTACACTGGGAGAGGTAGTAACGACTGGGAGAGCTCACCATGAAGACTTCTGGTTTCCTGGTAATGGTCTATTTCTTGATGTCAGCTATTGGGTCATGAGTGCATTCCATTCATGAAAATTAACTGACTTGTTCACTAGTGACTTGTATGTTTTTCTCTGTGTATATTCTATTTCAATTCTAAGAGACTGTTTTACCGTGAAGCAAATATCAAAATTGTCCTTGATGCAGAACCTGTCCAGGCATATTTTCCAGAATACCAACTACAAGTATAAGCTTTCAAAACACAGAGCTATCCTTATAAATGTAGACCTTATGCTAGCTGGCAAAATCCATGGTTTTATTTTTAATTAAAAACTGATCTCTACCCTTTAGCTCATGGTCAGAAGTAGTCTGTTTTCACTGTAGACAAAGTTCATAAAAAGAGCACAAATAAAGTGACTTGGATCACAGTTCATTAACTTTCACAATGCAATGCCCTTTTCCAAACCACTAATGTAACATGAGGCTCTTGGGCAACTTTCTCAGATAAATATCTCTTAACAATGCTAAAAAAAATACAACGTAATCTTGTATTAAAGAGATTTTTGAAGTAAAGCTAAAACACTGATGGCTAATCAAGTGGAGATCTCTATTCGCTTATGATAGAATTACTGGCTAATTATTAAAATGTAGAAAGCCTATTCAAAAGACTCCTGCCTCCAAAGCCTACATACCAAATAAACCAAAAGGTCCTAAACTCTTTAAAAAGAGGGATGTCTTTATTAATAATAATTTGGTCTCACAGAAATGTTTGGCAGTTTCATAGCTTTGGATCATAGATCCAAAAGGGTTGAAAGGACATTGGCACAATCAAGATTGAGTTGGCTGCTGTCTACATCTGTAGATGATGGGGATTCACTAGGAACAGCCAATAAATGGGATCCTGGTGGTAAGATCCAAAAGGAAATTCAAAGGCGGCATAACGAGCTGAATGCAGTTAAAAGGAAGTAACAGAGATAAATGCTACAAACGACAAATTAGAGAAAAAGCACCCAAGTGTAGATGGAAAAGAGGCTTTCATCAATAATCATTTAAAAAGAATTCAGAAGCTTACATTGATTGTGAATTCAGACTACGTCCTCTGTATGATCTGGTTACTAAAATTGCTAATGTGCACTGGGGTTTCATTAATAAAACTTTATTATTTAAAGCAAACAAATTTTAATGAATGCAATTAATTTTCTTTAAATATATACCTTTTCATAAATGTCCAGTTTAAATGTAGCAATTCTAATACGTATTCATTCATTTTTTTTTATTCATTCAGTACCTTGCTCCCCCCAGCCCATTAAGAAACATCACTTTTCTGTGTATCTCTTCAAACCAAGATTTCTCTGACTGTAATTTTTTATAATGTACTTGACAAAAACTTTACTTTCCTTACTAAAAATACGATATTGAAATACTGAATGTGTTGGCCCCAACCTATATAGAATATATTATTAACTGTTTAACATTTAACATGAATTGATAAAGTCACAATGAATTCTTTTGATGGTATGAGGATATATAACCCTGATTCTTAGAAATCAGTTTTAATGATACAGTCAGCAAGAGTTTGGTTACATAAATATAGTGATAATTGCTTTGTGTGAAAACCTGGAACTGAATGGAATACACAGTGTATGTAATCTGTCAAAGTTGTGGTCTCAGAAAGCTCATTTTCCATAAAGACAGTTTTCTGTGTGAAAAAAAAAAAAATGTCAGAGCTGTGTTAATACTGAGGACCCCATATGGCAATCCTTGATTATAGCAGCGAGCTAGCTTTCAAATGATGTCCAGAGAATAGAAAGAAGACTTAAAAACAGGAAAAGAAAAACTTAGTAAACAGATCCACCTCATGCTCTGATGTCCCCACACCCCACAGAATGCCTGGCTCATGAATGCTGTCTTAGTTATTTGTTGAAGGGTGAACACAAAGTAAACTCACACCAACAGTCACGTCACTGAGACAAAATATTTCCAGGGGACACTGGTACCAATTGGCTTGCATAAAAGATGCCTTGATGGTGCTGTTCAATATCAAAGAGGACAAAGAGGGGCAGGTGCTATGGTACAATGTGTTAAGTGGTCACTTAGGATACTCACATCCAATGTTAGATTGCCTGGGATTGAACCCCACCTCCTGCTAATGCACCCAGGAGGCAGATGTTGGCCTAGATTCTTGGGTTCTTGCCATCTTCATGAAAGACCCAAATGGAGTTCCTAGCTCCTAGATTCACCCCAGTGCAGCCCTGGCTGATGCAGTCATTTGTAGCATGAACCAGAGGTTGGGAAACCTCTCTATTTCTCCCTCTTTTTGTGTCACTCTGCTTTTCAAATAAATAGACAAAGCTTTTTAAACAAAAACTTAAATAAAAGTCCAATAGCCTCCATGAACATGATATTTAATCAATGAGTGGGAGGAGATGTTTTTAGGTAACTGCAGAAGTTACAAATATCACCCTGCAGTTCAACAGTATCTTTCTAAGTGTCTTCAAATAGTCCTCCACTGTACACTGAACCACACAGTGCCATTTTGAATCCAGCAGAGAGAATGCCAGATCTGTGAGAAACCTAATTGTCACTGGGAGCACAACGCTAGATTTCTAGTCCACTTTTTGCTAACAACAAAGACAACTTTCTGAATGTATAAATTTGATACTCATTCCACCACACTCTGCTTGTGCTTACACACTTAATCCATCCTTAAGAAAATGTGAATAGGCAGACACCAAAAAAGGAACATTAATGCACAGAGTGTATAAATCTAATTTCTGAATTTACAAAGAAAGTTCTGAGCACACTAGCAATCTAGATGTAGGGCAACTGTATGTATTTCCATATCAAACCAACATACACACAAGAGAATGATCTTTCTTTCCAAACTAAAAAGTCTTGCAAATTGATCTCATGGGAAATTTATTCTAGGACCTAATTCTTATGCATATAATATATCTCAAAAATGAATCAAAGGGAAATGGTACTGTCAAAAATATAATAAGCTTTTGGCAGGCAAAGCTTCAGACATACACATTTCAATCCTTCCTACACCTACTAGCTACAGAGAAAACATACAAAAGGCCAAAAGAAAAGAAGGCTGCCATCTGCAAAGTGAATTCTTCAGCTCCACTACTCCAGTTGTCTGGAGGCAACTCTGTTGGTGAAGCCAAATAGTTCCCTTTGGAGGATGGTTGTCAACAAAGAAGGTGGTAAGATAACATCTGCAGTCAGTTTTACCCTGAATTATCAGGCTAGATTATGTGCATAGCATCCTACTTGAGTTCTGAACGCAGGTATAATGGAACTGATTGACCCAAACGTGGATTTCCCAAATTATGTCCTCTCTGTACCATCTACATTTGAAATTAGAGACAAAGTGAAACAGGAACTAACTAGTGATCCTCTCAGCCACCACACATTATCAAAAACTAATCTCATCTGAGAAACAGAACTAGTGATGTGGATTTCAGTTATTCAAATGCAGTTCAAGTTCAGCTTCCTTAGCTGTTACTTGTTCCATCTAGGGCTATGTAACCACTCTGAGTCTTTGCTTCCTCCCAGACCAAACAGGGCTAACAGAAGCTACTTAACATGGTTGACAGAAGACATACTTCATGTTGAGGGAACTGCATGTAGCACACTGCCTTGCTTACAGCAGAACTCAGTAAATTTCTCTGTGAAAGGCTGGACACTAAGGCATGGTTTTAGGCTTCTGGGGACCCCATGAACTATATCACAACTACTCAACCTGTCCCTGTAGTGCAAAAGGAGTCACAGACCCTGTGTGGACAACTTGGCGTGTCTATGGATACAACTTAGCAAAATATGAGATGAGCCTGATCTGGCTTGCATGCAGCAATAAATAATAATGACTTATGGATGTGCTTAATAATATGAATAAATCAAATAATATTAAATATTTGAAATGACTTATGATTAAGTATTTCATAGGGATTCAGTTCTTGGAGCAACTTTCAAGGTAGAAACTATTTCTATTTCAGCAACTTGAAACAGGCTTAGAGACTGCATCCAGTATTCCCTCAATTACAATACAGATGATCAGCTGAAAAATCAGGATTTGAATCCAGGTAACTAGGGCTTGAAGTCTGTCATCTTGGCCACTCTCTCTTTCACTAATAAATTGATTCAAAGATTTTAGTGTTCCACTAGGATTTATGATGGTGTTTCTACAATCACTGGGAAAGTTTTCAAAGTACCATGTAAAAGATTTTCCCATCTTAGGCAAGTGATATGGACAACAGTTCTTCCCTTGATCCTCATAACAGCTTAGAAGCTTGCATTATCTCATTTAATCTTCAATCTTCAGGAGGAGAAATCCCATTAAAGGAGTCTATTATTATTTCCAATTAACAGACAAGGAACTTGAGTTTCAGGAATTTAACTATCTTGCCCAAAGCTATTTGGTAAATTATAGAGATAGGGTAGAACCTCAAAATATGAGATTCCTAAGTTTATATCTTTCGGCATTTAAACTCTGTACTAAAATTCCTCTTTAAGTTCATGAATGTCATACAACTGGCAGAGAAGGAGGACTTGGTGGTTCAAAGACCAAGTTTTGTAGACTTTTGGAAAGGGGCTCATATATATACCTCTAGTGCAGAGATCACAAGACAATCAAAAGATAAAGCTTGAAGGAGAGTGGAAAGTCAATGGAAAACATTCAATCCAGATAGTGGTTCAGGTCAGCATTTGGTCTAGCAGTTAACAAGTATCTTGGTTTGTTCCCAGCTGTGGCTCCTGACTTTAGCTTCCCTCTACTGCAGACCCTGGGAGGCAGCAGTGATGGCTCAAGGAACTGGGTTTCTGCCGCTCAACATGGACCACAGCAGGCATTCAGGGAGTGAATCAGTAGATGGGAGCCCTCCATGTGTCTGTGTCTGTCTCAACAGGAAGAAAAAAAACCTTGTGTCACAGTGAGGAAAATAAAAGAGTAATTCTCAGACACTCTCAAAGTCTTCAGGAGGCTTGAAAAATATGCAGATACCTGGGCTGATTCTCCAGAGATTCTCATTCACTTTGACCTGAAGTAGAGCTAAAAGCAGAGGTTTCTCCCTTAACCATGTACAAAAATCCTCTGGGGATATTTATATATGTTTATACAAAGACTGGGCCGAAGTAATGATCTCAAACTTAACCACACATTTGAAATACATGGCACATAGCTATATATATATATAGAAAATGAGAAAGCAGATTTTCCCTATCTGTATTAATGAGTGGAGTTGAACAAAGAGAAATGATTCATAGTGATCCTTAGAAATCAACTATTAATGAATCTGATATTGACTTTTTCCAGACGTGAGAGTTGATTGGGCTTATTTATATACAGAGTACATAGACTGCAACTTCCTTAAGGTAGAGATACATCTGATTCATCTCCATTCTGTTTTTCTCGGTGACTCGTGTGGAGTACAAATGCCAAGTGCTCTTTTTGAATTGATGTCAAATGTGCTTTAGGTGGGTAAAGCAAAACCTATGATTTTAATCAACTATACTAAAATCAAGTAAGTTTAGGAATTAGTTACAAGGTAATAGAAAACAGATATCACTGTCATATAATAACATCTGTATCTGGGGTAGGCCACACAATAGAAACCAGTTCTGTTTGGAACAAAAACAAGTCTTGCCTTAGAGGATGAAAGCTGATCAGCAAGCAGAATGAAAAAACAGGAGGCAAGAAGGCTATTTATGTCTGGCAGGATTGGATTTTAGTTGGAGCACTGAAAAAAAATATCTGATAGAATCATGTCCAAGTAGGATCTTGTTAAAGATTGGGTTTTGATAAGATTAGTACCAGATACTTGTATCCCCAAAGACAATTATTGTGAAATGTGATTAGCCTACAGAGAGTTGACGATGGAGAAAAAGGAGGCTGGAGATAATGCTTTTCTTTTACACAAGAGGATGATTTTGTAGGCAGGTAGCTAAGAGGTGTTGAAAATAACACAATCTATAAAGAATGTATGGAGGCAGAGTGTCTGAGATCACTGTGATAATAAGAAAAAGGCTGAGCTGGACTTCCTAGCAGGGATGGGGCCATTTATCTCACATGAAAGCATAATAAGTAACTTAACAACCAGGAGACTTCAAAGTAGGTGACTTTCATAGGTACAAAATCATAAGGTGATTGCTTAACAGGATGCCAGCATAGCACAGCGATTTTTAGAAATACGTGGGAAGGGGTTAGAGAATATGGAATGTTTAAGGGAATTTTTAAAAGCTGTTTTCTGCATTAAGGCATACTGAATTCTAGAGTACTCAAAAAGCCAACTCATGGTAATAAATATTAATCTGTTAAAACTTTACAACCAGTAAACTCACCTCAAATTCTGCTGCTGTATTTTATGGAACACAACTGCGATATTTTCGTTTGCAGCCATTCTCATACATATTTTTACCACAGCAACCATGCTCATAAAACATGGTCCCTGCCCCCTGGCCTCAGTGGATTGTTCAACTGGGCAACTGACCCATGTTGGATCCAAGGGAGTTTAGAATCCCCATATACATCTTGGAAGTCTCTTGGATAACAATATTTCACGATAGGAAATGTGGTGGGTGGCTGTGTTTCACCATATGGGTTGGGAAGCAAAGGAAGCTAGTTTGCAGGGTAGAAAGCTGCAGGAAAGCAACACTTTCTTTGGTCCATTTCTGAGTCTTAGATGCATTCTCGCATTTGGGTTCCAGGAGACACTGCATTTCCTCACAATCAATTTCCTGCTTGTGTTTTATTCTTGCCCAAGTGAGTTTCCACTGCTGTCAAACAAGAGTCTAAACTAATACAGAAATGAGCTCTAGATGGTTCAGAATCCATTCACTTTCACTCAAGAGACAAGGCTCCAACAAAGTCAATGTTTGCTAGGCAGAGTGACCCAAGTTTTCCATTTGAATACTAATAAGCATTTCCCTCACATTCGAGTTAGATTTGAAAATATGGTCTCAAATTAAGATTGGCATATCTGGTCTTCCAGATGCTGACTTGTGTCTTGAACTAAAATGAAATGACTGCCGTCTCTTATGGTAGCTCAGACATCAACATGTGTTACACAGCCAGAATGTGCTGTAGCCATCGTATAAAATACACTCAAAAGGTCTTGTTGGCCAAGGGTTACTAGGAAGAAAACAAGGCTGATATGGGGGATGGCATGTAAGAGAAAAGGGCAGATAAGTGACAAAATGTAACTGGAATTCAAGATTTCTGTTTTTTTCCCCATACCATTGTTTCTCTTTGGATGAAGTTAAACAGCAGACTCTGCTTTTATAGTTAACAAGCCATAGGTTCAAATCCCACTTCTACCACTCACTAATCCTGTGATTTTAATTTAAGATCTTTTTAAGGCTCTGTTTTCTCATGTGTAAGATGAAGATTATACTATCCTATTCTTTTACAGACTTTTACTATGAAGTGTTGTAAGACCTCTCAACATAGGAGGCATTTGTTCTTCAGTAGTCACTATTACTAGGGTGAACAAAGCTGTTGGGTTTAATTAGCTTATTAATTCACTTTTTTGTTGTTGTGTGTCTATGCT
Source organism: Oryctolagus cuniculus (assembly GCF_964237555.1). Lineage (NCBI taxonomy): Eukaryota > Metazoa > Chordata > Mammalia > Lagomorpha > Leporidae > Oryctolagus > Oryctolagus cuniculus. The sequence goes on from NC_091441.1 coordinate 81,043,768, forward strand.
TTGTCAGGCTGAGATTGTATCAGTGAAAAAAGTGATACATCTTCCTGGTGCTTACAATTCAGAGGATGTTAGAGATGTTAAACAAATATAATGGAAACTCAGACCTCATTAAAACAGACTCACCCACCAAGGTCCTGTCTGAGCAGTAAATGAACTTCATGCTTGCCACCATTTTTTTTAAAAAGGACTTATTTAGTTTATTTGAATGGCAGAGTGACAGAGGGAGGGAGAGACAGAGAAAAATCGAGAGAATCTTCCATTTGCTGGTTCACTCCCCAAATGGCTTCGGCCATTGGGACTGGGCCAGGCCAAAGTCAGGAGCCAGAAACTCCATCTGGGTCTCCCAGGTGGGTTTCAGGGGCTCAAGTACTTGCACCATCTTTCACTGCTTTCCCAGTTACATTAGCAAGGAGCTAGACTGGAAGCAGAGCAGACTGGATTTGAACTAGTGATCTGATGGGGGATGCTTGAATCACAGGTGGCAGCTTAACTCACTCACTGCACAATGTCAGCCCCTTGCAATCATTCAAGATGCAATTTTCATTACATGCTTTTTTCTGTCTAATGCTCATTTTCCAACCACCTAGTTCCTACATGAAGGTTTGGCCATCTGAATAATCTCCACCAGCCACAATTTGCAAGGCTATGGTCTGTATTTTCTTTGTAAGTGGCATCCTGGTACTCCATAAATAGGAGGAAAACCTACCATTTAGAATGTACTTTAAAATGGAAATACATATTAACTGTAAACTTTACATATTGAGGGACACATTTTTTTCCATTGAGATGGAAGCCAAACCAAATCATTTCCATCTCCAGTGGGTGGTTTGCCTGAAGACAGATTGGGGACCTTTCACACTGGCTTCTTTTATGAATCTCAACAGTGTTCCAAATAAGTTTGATATTTTCCAGCAGATTGCTGGGCTCAGCTTCTTGTTGGGGGCTATTCCTTTGTGTCTTCCACTTCTTTTTTCTAATCACTGATTTCCTCAGGGCTGTATTTATTTTTTTCCATCTGATTGGCTTTGCTACTTCGTTTTATTAATTCAACCTTTGTTGCATGCAGGTCTTTGCAGCATGTGCCCCAAATTGTATTTTTCCAGCTCAGCTTTCGCTGGCCTTAATCTGACAATAAGCTATACTATATTAGATCCTGAAACTTCTTCCCCTTGCAATTTCGATTCACCTGCCAGTTCCATATGAGACTATTTGTCATTGATTAGCAATTAGTAAAAATGGCATCTTGAACACATGCCCAGAGGAACACCCAAGATTGGTAGCCCATCTCCAAACCCACCTGGCTCTCTTTATCAAAGTGCTCATTAACTCAGAGAGTGGGCTTCCATTCTGTCAGTTTCTGGGATTGATTATTCTTCACTGGAGTTTGTATCGCTGTTCATGGCAATCTGGCCTATACTTATATGGACATTTTCAACAGTCATGAATCCATCAGGCTGCCACCAGGGTGCAAAGGAGCCCTGCATAGTGCAAGATTATGTTCTTCAAAGATTGCTAAGGAGTTGGTAAGACCACATAAACAGTCAACATTGTCCTTGTTTAATTCAAAACACATCAATGACAACTGTGGTTCTTTGCTTATTTTAAGCATGTGGGGTCATCTTCAATAACTCAAATATTTATCTGCTAACAGAAGTGGAAAATAAGGAGGGATTTTTATTAAATACCTTCTATGTACTTTACTGCGCATCTCAAACTGCCTGGAAAGAGTTGGCTCATTTGATGTTGGCCTACATCAAGGTTTTCAAAAGTGTAAATCAGTTACAATCTAAATTCACTTAAGCATCTACATTTCTACTTTTTCTGTAAATATCTGAAGTTTTGGCAGCATGTTGTCATCAGACCTTTATCAGAATAATCAGCTGGTACTGATTCTAAAAAGCAACCCTACACCCAATTAAAAATATCATGTGGGCTGGGCATTTGTGTGAAGTTGATGCTTGGGAAGCCTGCAACCCAAAGCAGAATCACTAGCTAGAGCCCTAGCAACTCTGTTTCCAATCCACCTTCCTGCTAATGTGGACAAGGGGAGGCAGTAGATAATGACTGAAGTACTCTGGCTCCTGCCACCTATGTAGGACACATAGATTGAGTTCCAGGCTCCTGGCTTTGGCCTGGCACAGTCCTAGCTGTTGTGGGTATTTGGGGAATGAACCAGCTGATGGAAGATCTATTTCTGTCTCTCTCCTCCCCTCCCCACTTTTTCCAATAAAATGAAAATAAATCAATAATACTTTAACATATAACTAAATAAAAATAGCTTTCGATCACCAATCTGCCACGGTTTCCAACAAGCCCATCTGTCTCCAACTTGGATATTTTGATTAATTTTAAAATTGGTCCAACTTCTTCTATTCACTTGAGGTGGCAAGATCTGGCTTAGGTGATTCCACGCTTCTTATAAAAGTTTTGAGAATTAAAGCATTATCTTCAGTTTACTAATGAAGAAACAAAGGCTCAGAGATTTTGTTTATAATGATAGTGGACCCATATTGACAATGTATCAACTGGAAGAGGAAAAAAATCAATATCTTTACTGAACAGAAGATTCAAAAAGAAAAATGAAGCTTTTCTGGTGTGCTTGACTTATTGATACATTTCCTTTGCTTATTTCTAGATTATTAAACTAGTTAATTTCATAGTTAGAGCAACAAACTAGCCCCAAAGCAAAGGAGTGTTCTGGAAGATTATATTCCAAAGTATCTTCTTCAAAGCAGAAGATTCTACTCCATGATGACAGTTAATTAAATTTAGAGATATTTGTTCTCTCTGCACTGGACTAGGCTGCCATGTTTGCTTCTTCATTGGTCAGAAACCAGAACTGACTTGTGGGAGTATTTGTGCTAGGCATGAAGAGATCAAAGCCTTGGTGTTCAGCATCAATCCACTAAAGACTCCCAGTTTTTTTCCCAGGTACACCACAACCTTTTCAATGATTATATAGAGTCCATACAATTAAAAAAGAACCCACAAAACACATAAAAGGAGATTTAACAAAGAAAACAGCATTCTTCAACTTTTGAAGAGTATGCTTGTGGCTCTCGTATGTGGTTTTATAAAGATAATTCTTGTTAGGTTTTCAACAGCGTTTCCTTTTCCCACACATTTGACAAAAAGGACATCAAGATCCCATTTCTAGTATCTATTTAAGTAGTCAGTATCATCAATTCATTTCCAATTTTTGCAATAAAATCCAGCTATTTCTTTCACATTAGTTAAATTCAGGTTGCAAAACATTTTTTTTTTTGAAAGCAGGAAAGCTCTATACTCCAAAACAAATATTCATGCAGCCATTAAGTCCCTAGAGTGTTTGAAAAAATACACACTTGGTCTTATTTTCTTTTCTACTGTGCTAGGCAGGATTTTTCTTATTGGTTGAAGGTGTGTCATTTGGAAATATTTTGAGAAGGAACTTGGAATTATTCCTAAAGCCAATGTCCAAATGTGCACAGACTTGTAGAAACAAGCATTCTTATTTAAAAAGAATATTTGGAGAAACAATGCAAAAGGAAATTTATTGAGATTGAAAACAATGTAGGAAAGGGTGGAGGTGATCCCTGAGAAATTGAGGATCTAAAACGAACAGCAATAACACAGAATTGGCTAAGGGAGGGGCCTGCCTTCTGGCACCTGTAATGTCAACATCCCATGTAGGCATCAGTTCATGTCCCAGCTGCTTTTCTTCCTACCTAGCTCCCTGCTAATGGTCTGGAAAAAGCAGCAGAACATAGCCCAAGTACTTGGGCCCTTGCCACCCACGTGGGAAATCTGGATGAAGCTCCTGGCTTCAGCCTAGCCCAGTGCTGGTTGTTGCAGCTACCTGAGGAGTGAACCCGTGGATGGAAGATCCCCGCCACCATCTCTTTTTCTCTCTAACTATGACTTTCAAAGTAAATAATAAATCTTTTAAAAAAAATTGGCTAATGGATAGAATCACTCAGAAACCATATAGAATAATATAATCTTCATGCTGTGACCACTACTGAGTCATAACCAATGGAGAGACATAGTTGATGGCACTGATTATTTATTTATTTATTTGAAAGAGTTACACAGAGAGAGGAGAGGCAGAGAAAGAGGGAGGGAGGGAGGGAGGGAGGGAGAAGTCTTTTAACCAATGGTTCACTCTCCAATTGGCCACAACGGCGGGAGCTGCACTGATTCAAAGCCAGGAGCCAGGAACCAGGAGCCAGGAGCTTCTTCCAGGTTTCCCACGTGACTGCAGGGGCCCAAGGACCTGGGCCATCCTCTACTGCTTTCCCAGGCCATAGCAGAGAGCTGAATGGGAAGAGGAGCAGCCGGGTCTCGAACTGGTGCCCATATGGGATGCCAGTGCTTTGGGCCAGGGAGTTAACTCTCTGCGCCACAGCACCAGGCCCAGTACTGATTTATTTTTGAGAGGTTGTGGGGTGGGAGCGGGGAGAGGAACTCAGAAACCTAAACCATCACTGCTTACTCCTAGGGTATGTGTCAGCAGGGAGCTAGAATCAGGAGCCAGAAATGAGGTTTGAACCCAGGTACTCTAATATGGAACACAGATGTCTTTTTATTTTATAAAAACAAAAAGATTTATTTTGATTTGAAAACCAGAGTTACAGAGAGAGGTAGAGGCAGAGAGACAGCTTCCATTTGCTGGTTCACTCTCCAAGTGGCCACAACCCAAGCTGGCATCCACATGGGATGCCAGCATTGCAGGCAGTGGTTCAACCTGTTGTGACACAATACTATGCCTACGATGCAGGTGTCTTAACTAGCATCTTAGCTGCTAGTTCAAATGCCTGCCCTGATGGTGTCAGTTTTAGAATTAGAGTCTCATATATATTTTGCCAATGTTAACTATTTGCTTATATATAGGTATATATACACTCATTGTAGGCATAATTTCTTTGCTAGTATAAACACTTTGTAAAATAATTTTTAGAACTTTAGTGTCAATTTGATGGCATATGACAGAAGTCAATGCAATGCAGAGTTAGATAGTAAGAGAGACAGAGAGAAAGGTCTTCCGTTGGTTCACCCCCTAGATGGCTGCTACGGCCGGTGTGCTGCCCCAATCTGAAGCCAGGAGCCAGGTGCTTTCTCCTGGTCTCCATGGGGGTACAGGGCCTAAGGAATTGGGCCACCCTCCACTGCCTTCCCGGGCCACAGCAGAGAGCTGGACTGGAAGAGGAGCAACCGGGACTAGAACCCGGAGTGCCAGTGCCACAGGCGGAGGATTAGCCTGGTGAGCTGCAGCACCGGCCGCCTTTTCTTTTATCCATTATAAAAGAGATTCTGACCCAGAGATTAGCTCAAAGCTTACCTACATGATTATAATGGTTGGTAGTGTTATTTTTAGGCTCTCATTACAAAGCAATTTATATATTAGTATTTTTTTTTCTATCACTGGTGTGTGTGTGTGTGTGTGTGTGTGTGTGCAGTCTAGGTTGTGCTAGACTGATATTCCAGAACATCTTCTCCTGAATAGGCATGAGTATTCGGTGTGTAAGATCTGTTTTGGAGAAACAAAAGTCTGCTAACACAAAATGTTCTGTTAATATTAGAAGGTCACATCAGGCAATAAAATAGCTATATATATATCAATACTTTTATTATTTTATGTATTTATTTATTTGAGAGAGAAAGAGAGGGAGACAGAGACCTCCCATTTGCTGGTCCACTCTACAAAAGCCTGCAATGATCAGGGCTGAACTGGTACCAAAGCTGGGAGAACTCAACTCAAGTCTTCCATATGGGAAGTGGGAATACAATTAAATGAGCCATGACTGCTGTCTCCGAGAGACTACATTAGCAGGAAGCTGGAGTCAGGACTGGAGCTGGGTACCAAATGCAGGCACTCTACTATCAGATGCAGGCATCTACATTACTAGGTTAGATATCCACTCTTATTATATATATAATATATATTGCTTCTCCTACATAACATATATTATTTGCATCAAAAGTTTTTTTGTAACTGATTTTATAACTCTACTACCACATACTAGTCCTATATATAATATAAATTTGTTCACAGAGGAAATCACAGAGTAGAAGTATATGCAGGAGTGATGACTTCAAAATACATTCTTGTATAATTCTGTGTTACTTCTAAATAGTAACTACTTTCATGGATTTGTTATCTCCAATGCCTATTGGTCTCGGAATGAGTGAGTTGCGAGAGATATTGCTGGCACAAATAGAATATTTTGTATTTAATTTCTCACTTCTGTTGGTGAAAATGAGTAAATCCAAAAATAATGATGGGATGGGCATTGTGGTACAGCAGCTTTAGCAGCTGTTGGGACACACAATGGAATGCCTGGATCTGAGTCCTGCATCCACTGGGTTTAAGGCTTGCCTCCACTTCTGATCCAGCTTCCTGCTGATGCGCACCCTGGGAGACAGCACATGCTGGCTCAAAGCTTTGGTCCCTGCTACCCACATGGTATATTCAGATGAATTTCCTGACTGCTGGCATTAGCATGACACATCCTTAGCTGTTGCAGGCATTTGAAGAGTGAACCACTAGATATAAGAGCTCTCTCTCTCTCTCCACCTCTCCCTCTCTCTCTCTCTCTCTCTCTCTCGCTCACACACACACACACACACACAAACAGAACAGCCTTTCAAATCTTTTTTTTTTTATTTAAAGGTGCTGAGGGACTGAGAAGGGAGCAAGGAGGACACTCTAGAACATTAAAAATCTCATGATGATTACTTGTTCCTGGGTAGCCTGACATTCTAACTCCCCTTATAATGATCTGAATAATAGGGTTTCTTTTTCCTTAGATGATGTCATAGATATGTCAGAGCTTTGAGGCCCTTCAGAAATGACTTGTGTTCTTATGATGAAGTCTTTATACTTATGACCACAAACATGATCTCCTGGGAGACTCTTCCATCTATTGCACCAAATTCTGTACTGTTCAACATCTCATGGTTTACAAACTTAAAGGCGAATGGTGGATGACCAAAGAAAACCTGTATTAATGTAATATTAATTTTTAGGTTTATTTCAGCTCATAAATTTAAGAGATTTGAAGATACCATGGTATGCTTGAGTAGACTACGTTTCAAAGACTACATAAACTATATTATTTAAGGGGGACAGGGAGGGACTCTTCAGCTTTTTCACTTGGGAATGTGGACAAAATGAAAATTCCAGGCAACTGGCCAACAGAATTGCTTGTATATTTATACATAATTAGCATCTAGAGAATCATTAGGGATTCAAATAAATGTATGGAAATGTTTACATATAAATAAACTGTTTGCATTTGAGTTAATTTGCTTCACCACTAGACATAGGTGGTAACTTAGTGAGCCATTAATGATGAACATTAGTTTTATAGATAATAGAATTACTCCCTTTATAGCACCAGTTGTATTTTGTGCTAGTCTCCATCCTAAAATCTGTGGCTTTGCAATTTGTGTATCTCATTTCTTTTTTTTTTAATATTATTTATTTATTTATTTGACAGAGTTACAGACAGTGAGAGAAAGAGACAGAGAGAAAAGTCTTCTATCCAATGGTTCACTCCCCAATGGCCACAACAGCCGGAGCTACGCCAATCCAAAACCAGGAACCAGGTGCCTCCTCCTGGTCTCCCATGTGGGTGCAGGAGCCCAAGCACTCATTCCATCCTCCACTGCCTCCCCAGGCCATAGCAGAGCTGGAGTGAAAGAGGAGCGACTGGGACTAGAGCCTGGCAACCATATAGGATGCTGGTGCCGCAGGTGGAGGATTAACCTAATGTGCCACGGTGCCGGCCCTGTGTATCTCATTTCTTAACCCTGACATCATGCTAGAATCACCTGGGGAGCTTTAAATGAAAGATAGCAGATGTATAGATTCTCACACATACAAACATTTTTCTGAAGTATAACTGGGTCAGAAAAACATTTTCCTAATTTATTTATTTATTTAAGAGGGTGAGAAGGTAAGTGGGAGAGAGAGAGAGAGAGGGAGGGGGAGGGGGGAGAGAGAGAGAGAGAGGGAGAGAAAGAGAGAGAAAGCTTTCATTCATTGGAACATTCCCCAAATGCCCGCAGTGGCCATGACTGAAACCATAAAATGGGAACTCAATCTAAGTCAACCTTGAGCCATTATCTGCTGCTTCCCAGGACCTACATTAGTGGAAACTGGAGTCATGAACCAGGTCTGAGCATCAAATGCAGGCACTCTGATTGGAATATGGGCATCTCAACCTATATCCCAACCTAGCCAAAGCATTCATGCTATGCTGCAAAATTTTCACACCATCTAGATGATTGCAGCACGTGTCTGAGGTGGTAGGCCACTGCATTACATGAGTTTCATCAGATTTTAGGGACATCATCCAGAGCTCTTTCAGCCCTGCCACCTCACCTACAGGTGACTTGTCTTGCCCTTGACATATTTGTCTTTTGCCTCCTAGTGGAGAACAACAAAGGCACATGGGCTTGGATGGACATGGAAAGCCGTAAGTAAATGAGAAGTTTGGGAGTTGCTTTGATCTTACTTTTGTTTCTTTTGTCTCATTTAAATCTTATCACTGCAACCCTCTTAAAACCTAAGGCGATTCTACATACTTTATAATTGTATGCAGTTAAGCAAAAGGCTGTCAAGCAGATGAGATTACTAAAGAGGGGCACTGGTTATTCACAAGAGCTTCAACTTCCCAGGGGTGAACTAGAACACACTACACCATGAGAGATTTCTGGTTCAGAAACTCTACACCTAGAGCTTCAAGTGAGACTTAATCAGAGAGAACATCACCACTGAGGGGCATAAAGTGCTTTGCATAAAGTAATTCACTAAATCTGACATCTACTCTGTGACATTGACATTTTCTCTGTTTAAGAGGTAAGCAAACAACACCGGGTTCTAGCTCTGGTGGGGGCGCCGGATTCTGTCCTGGTTGCCCCTCTTCCAGGCCAGTTCTCTGCCATGGCTCGGGAGTGCAGTGGAGGATGGCCCAAGTCCTTGGGCCCTGCACCTGCATGGGAGACCAGGAGAAGCACCTGGCTCCTGGCTTCAGATCAGCACGATGCGCCAGCCGCAGCATGCCAGCCGCGGCAGCCATTAGAGGGTGAACCAACGGCAAAAGGAAGACCTTTCTCTCTGTCTCTCTCCCTCACTGTCTACTTTGCCTGTCAAAAAAAAAATTAAAAAAAGAGGTAAGCAAACGAACATAAACCTTAAAGAACTGGGGGACGTGGATGGTGTGTTATGGAAACTCTGAGTCATAGTCCAGAGTGAATACCTGACAGAGTTCAGATTATAAACACTATGATTCTTGGTAATGATCAGGCTTTACAGATGTAGATACCATTCTTGGATCTTCCTTCCAAGTCTGGTTCCTATCATTAATAATGGGTCCTATTTATTGAGAACAGACTGTACATCAGGCACTTTAATAAATACTTTATACTCATTAATTTGTTTAATTTGCACAAATCCTAGAAAGTACAATTATTCTTTCTGATTTACAGAAGATAAGGTAAATCACTCACCCAATCAAAAGCTCAGTTTGAACCATCTGGCCTTGAAGTCTATTTTCAAGTCCTGCTATACACTACTTTGCTACAAGGTAGGGGATTAAGCCCGTCTGAACCCACTACAATACGTTACTTCTTGGATCTTTGCATTTCTACCCAACAAAATCTATGTCTGTATTTTAGACATTTCTATTCAAGAAAAATCAACATTACATTTCCTCATGATTTAAAAACAGGGACTTGGTATCAGGATGTTAAAGGATGAGATGAATTGCTGTGTTATACAAGGGTCATAGGGCAGTCTGCACTTTGTTGAAATCAGGATTTCACATCATTTCACATTGCATTCTCCACTGTGATAATTCCTTGCCAGGTTTGGCTACTACTGCATGAGAGAGACTGGAAAGGAGAGTCACCCATTTTTATGCTGTGTGGGAATTCACATTCTTGATTTTCAGAGGGTATATGTCTTTTCCCTCTCCATGTCCTTTCACTCCTCCATGGTTCAGAAAGCTGATGCATTCCAATGTTTGAACCATGCTTCTTGCCTGTAGCTATAATTTAGAAGTTCCAAAAATACCTCTTGATATGGACACACCCTCAGTAACTGTTGCCTCTGCCTCAGTAGTCAGGTAGACTCCTTGGCACCAATACTGACCTGGTAAGCATCAGCAAATAGACTTGCAAAAGCAGGGTTTAATATTCAGGTAGATATATGTTCAAAACTTAAACACATCATTTACTGTCTCTCTGACCTTATAGAAGTTACTAAAGATCTTAGAGGATGATGAAAATTGATGTAAAAATCTTCAACAAACTACTAGCTACTTGAATCCAACAACACATCAGAAAGATCATTCACCTGAATCAAGTGGAATTTATATGTAGGGATGGCTCAATATTCACAAAATCAATATGATACATCACTTTAACAAAGAATAAAAACCATATGATTATCTTAATAGATACATTGACAGCATTTGATAAACTACAAAATCACTTTATGATGAAAACCTTAAGCAAATTGGGTAAGAAAGAACATTCCTCAACAAAATCAAGGCAATTTGAATGGGGAAAAACTGGAAGCATTTCCACTAAGACCCAGAACCAGACAAGGATGCCCACTCTCACCACTGCTATTCAACATAGTCCTGTAAGATGTACTCAGAGCCATTAGGCAATGAAAAGAAATCAAGGGAATACAAATTGGAAATGAAAAAGTCAAGTTATGCTTGTTTGTAGATGACATGATTCTATAGATGGGGGAAACAAAATACTCCACTAAGAGACTATTGGAACTCATAGAAGAGTTTGGTAAAGTGGCAGGATATAAAATTAATATACAAATCAGTATCCTTTCTATAGAGAGACAATGTCATGGCTGAGAAAGAACTTCTAAGATAAGTCCCATGCATGATAAAAATAAATACCTTGGAATAAATTTAAGCAACAAGGTCAAAAATCTCTATGATAAAAAATATAAAACATTATAAAAGGAAATATAAGAAGACACAAAAAGATGGAAAAATTTCCAAGTTCGTGGATTGGAAGGATTAATATCATCAAAATGTCCATATTACCAAAAGCAATTTACAGATTCAATGTGATCCCAATCAAAATACCTTAGATCTAGAAAAAAATGATGCTAAAATTCATATAGAAACACAAGAGATTCTAAGTAGCTAAAGGAATCTTAAATGACACAAAGCCAGAGGTATCACAATACAAGTTTTCAAGACACACTATAGGACAGTTAAAATCAAAACAGACTGTTACCAGCCAAAAAAAAAATACACATATAAACCAATTGAATAGAACAAAAACTCCAGATATCAATTTAATCATCTATAAACAACTAATCTTTGACAAAAAAGCTAAAATAATCCCTGGAGAAAGGAGAGTTTCTTCAATAAACAATGGTGGGAAATAGTTTCTCTGCATGAATAAGTACGATAAAAGACCCCTATCTTATCCTTTATACAAAAATCAACTGAAAATGGACCAAGGATCTCAATCTAAGACCTACTACCATTAAATTACTTCAGAAGAACACTGGGGAAACTGTGCAAGACATTGGCATAGGCAAAGACTTTTTGGAAAAGACTACAAGAAGAAGGCAATCAAAACAAAAATAGATAAAAGGGATTACATCAAGCTAAGAAGCTTCTGCACTGCAAAGGAAACATTCAGCAAAGTGAAGAGGCAACTGACAGAATGGGAGAAGATATTTGCAAACTATGCAACTGATAAAGAATTAATATCCAGAATCTATAAAAAGCCTTGTCAAGAAACTCAACGTTGAGAAATAATCCAGTTAAGAAATGGGCAAAGGACATTAGCAGGCATTTTTAAAAGAGGTAATTCAAATGGCCAACAGGCCCATGAAAAATTGCTCATCATCACTAGCTTTCAGGAAACACAAATCAAATCACAAAGATATTTTACCTCACCCCAGTTAGAACGGCTCTCAAACAGAAATCAATGAACAATAAATGTTGGCAAGGATTTAGGGAAAGATACCTTAATCCACTGTTGATGAGAGTATAAACTAGTGCACCCATTATTGAAGACAGTATCGAGATATCTCAGAAAGCTGAAAACTGATATATTATATAACCCAGCAATCCTACTTCTAGGAATTTATCCAAGGGAAATGAACTTAGCATATTAAGGAGTTATCTGTACTCCCATGCTTATTGCAGCTCAATGCACAATAGCTGAGATATGGAATCAACCCAGATGACCATCAACTGTTGCTTGGACAAAGAAATTGTACACATGGGCACACGTACACACACACACACACCTACACACATATGAGAGAGAGAAAAGAGAATGGAATACAAATCAGCCATAAAAATCAATGAAATCCTTTCTTTTGCAACAACCATTACACTTAGTGAAAGAAGCCAGTCCCCAAAAAGACAAATACCTTATGTTTTCCCTGATTTGTGGTAACTGATAAAGTACCAAAATTATAATGCATAGGAGTAAAACTGACATTTAAGATTCAATGACTGTAGCCTTTGTATCTACTGTTGAGGAACAGTGTTTTGTTCTTCTTACTATTTGTTGAACTCTTTATGTGATGTATATTAATCTTTTGAGCATAAAGTAGACTAAAAATATATCACTGTAAACATTAAGAGGGGGAACAAGAGAAGAGGGAGGGAGAAGTGTGGGGGCATGGGCAGGAGGGAGGGTAGCATGGGAAGTATCATTATGTTCCTAAATCTGTACATATAAAATGCATGAAATATGTGTACCTTAAATAAAGATCTTAGGGGAAAACATCAGTTTCCCTATCTGCAAAATGAAATTTAACATTTGTATTTCACTGTGTAATACAAAAGATACTATATAAGAATGACTGAGCATACTGGTTGCTTAATGCACATAAGCTGCTACAACAAAAACAAGCAATTTTTTATTTATTATTAGAGCCTGCCTGCCCCCATAAAGGAGGCTTTAAGACTCATGATCAAGGTCAAGAGCATAAAGTCTTTTATAAAGACAAGCTGATTGTCATCTGAAGTAAAGGATCCAAGTAGTGCAGACTACATAGGCAGATATCTAGGTCTGAATCCTTGCCATGTGACCTCTGAAGAGTTATAACTGTTCTGTGTCAAATATTCATATTTTGAAGATTAAAAAGTTAATATGGGCATCAACATATGGGAAGCCCTTAGAACAGTATGTCCAGGGCACGTATCAAGCACTGTTTCAAAGTCAGCAATGTTTATGACTTCACTCCAAATTCACAATGACAAAATAGAACTGAAAAATACACAGTTTATGATCGTCTTAGATTTATATCTGTTTCCCTAGAAACTGATACGCCTATACCATCTAAGTTTGTAACAGTAAACATGTTTCTCCGGATTTATCCTTAAATGAATTGTTCCCTTCATTATCTTTTTTTATCCTTAATTAAGTCTGTGCACGAATTCTCCTTTAAGGGGCTGTTCTTGCTATTTTGCAAATTTCCTAAAATTCTGGAGAATTGCCTCCTGTATCGAATGTGGTATGTGGGCTATGAATTATGTATAATAATTGTCATAGACCATGCCATCCTGAAGCTCCACACCAGATATCACCAAAAATGCTCATTAAGTATCTAGATTGATTACTTGGCCTCTTCCTGGAAAATCCTAATTCAGCAAGTTTGGATTGAAGCCAAGCAATCCTTGGCTAAAATTTTATTTTATTTTATTTTATTTTATTTTATTTTATTTTATTTTACTTTGAAAGGCAGGGAGGGATGAGGGAGGGAGAGGGAGAGAGGGAGGGAGAAAGAGAAAGACAGCGAGCACTTATCTGCTCATTTACTCTCCAAAATGCCCCCAAGACCAGGTCAAAGCTATAGGTCAGGAGGCAGGGTCTGCCACATGGGTGAAAGGACCCAAATACATGAGCCATCACCTGCTGCCTCCCGGGGTGTGAATTTGCAGGAAGCCGAGAACTTGGCCTTGAAGCCAGACACTCTGATAGGATATGCAAGCAACATAAGCAGGGGAAATAACTACTAGGCCAAAGGAGCACCCCATGTATTTTAAACCAGTTCTACTAGATGTTCTTACAGCTCGATGCCACTATCCTAACCACAGAGGAAGGAGCAAGCAACATGGTGTGGGGAGCAGCTCGGACTAGACTGTTACTGGAATTAAGACTTATTCTATGCATCTGCTCTCCCACAATATGGCGCTGGGAGAGAAGTAAACAGCTTCTGCACAGCTGCCTCCAGTTCAGCTAATAAACTGTAGGACTTGCTCCTGATTGGAGGAGAGCAGCGTACTCGGCGTGTGGGCAGCCGAGTTGGGATTGGCGGAGGAGGACTATAGAGGAGGAGAGAGACGGCATTCACCAGGAACATCTAAGGGGAACATCTATCTGAAGGAACACCTGTGCAGCCCCCCAGAGAGCCGGCCGGCGGTGTGCCGCTCCCCTGCGGAAGTGGGGAATGTGGCCAGGGGGAACTGCCCTTCCACGGAGGTGGAAGGGATAGTAGCCAACCCGGGAAGAACCAGCAGCAAACCCGGGGAGGGCCGAGCAGACGAAAGAACAGCGCAGGGTTCTGTGTCATTCCTCCACGAAGAGGGGGAGCGACAACATGGTCTCCAGTGACATTTCATTCCGATTTCACTTTCTGTCATCATTCCTCTTAGCACCCAAGAGTAGACTGCTCAGTTTTTTCGCGGAAGCAACAACTCTAGAATGCATTGTGCAATCCTTAGTTCTGAGATTCCTGACCTCCCATAGTTCATGCTCTTGAGCCACCCAAATCCATCAGTTGGAAATAGTTTTTCACAGCAGGTTGCACAAGACAGACACAATGTGACCCAAGAGACTCCGTGGAGTATGGAAATATGTAAAAATGTTGGCTTCATTGTAATCTTGGGAAATCCAGTGAGGCTGCCTGTATCTTCATTTGGGTACCCTTAAAGAAAAAGCTAGCACTTGCTTTTCTGTTTGGATGTATTTGGGGAATTTCATTGCCTCTTCCATGCAAACAAATGAGCCAGTGCATAATTGTTTACTCATTTTAGGGGAGCTTTTCTATAGAAAGTCAAGCCAGAAGCATTTTGAAAAATTACAGACATTTTTTCTTTTGAAGAGCCGAGTTTGGCTTAGGTTTGCTCTGGCTAGGAAAATGTAGCCTTGAGGTGAAAAATGTGTCCTTTATATTTTGAGTTCTCAGTTTCTCATGTACTACTCACAGGGCCTGAGACAAGTCACTCAGCTTTTCTAGGGATTCATGTTTTCATCTATCAAATGGGGATAGTATTATCTACCTCAAAAAAATTCCTTCCAAAGACTAAAGTAGGTAATGTATGCAAATCATTCTGGCTGGCATAAGGGATGGAATGAAAAGATAGTGTCATGCAGGGATCCTGGGGTTACTTCCTCCCCACTGCCCCATGTGCAGGTCCCATTCATCCACTAAGGCTCAGTTCCAACACTCCTTTCATTCTTTCCCGATGAACAGGGTTTGAGCATGTATTGTGTACCATACACTGGCTCTAGTTCTTATTACATGAACAAGGTACAGAATGAAAATCACAAAGTGGTTTGAAGAATCACATCAGGAATTCTGTTAGGTAATTGACAATATTGCCCAAAATAGAAAAAAAGTTTGGTTCAACCAATTTAAAAGTCAGACAGTTGAACCGCATTAGAAAGAACTGATGGGACAAGCTCTCTACAAAATTAAAATGGATAAGAAAATTGTGTATGAAGATAATTGAAAACTGCATATTCTCTCCTATTCTTCACTGTACTATGACACGTGCCCCTTTTTTGGTTTCTTGATAAAACATGCTCACAAGCACATGCATTTATAGTCACTGCTTCCAACCTGTATCATCTCTTACCTGTTCATCATAATTACCTTCCAACCACTAGACTTTTGGTCCTCCCCTTTTTCCTAACAGTCCTCAGATTCAGCTGACTATTAAGTAATGGGTCCTTAGAAACTCTTCATGGCTTTGCATTCTCTGTAGAAATGACCTAACTGCATTTCCACTTCATTTCTGCAAGGAACCTGCTCTTTGTGCACAAAACCAAACTCTGTGGGTTGTATTTGTGCTGTTCCATAAACCTAAGATGTCTGAAGTTCCATCAAGGTCTCCCACATGGGTGGCAGGGACCCAAACACTTGCTCCATCTTCCACTGCTTTCACAGGAGAATTAGCAGGGAGCCAGATTGGAAGTGGAGGCAACATTCCTATGGGATACTGGTATCTTATGCAACAGCTTAACCAGATGTGCCACAGTGCTGGCCCCCTAACAGATGTTTGTGCAGTCAATTACATAATGTGCACAATCAACTAATCCAACATACACAGTACACACTCGCAAAATGCTGGTTCTCTTTCACTCTTTGCTACATCTTACCAGGTCTGTGGTGTTACAGTTCAGCCCTGTTTTCTCTTGCTAAGCACTGAGTAGAGGCAGTCAATGGAAGCTGACTTCCCACCTATATAATAATTAAATATCTGAATACTATTATGAGATCATTCTTCAGATGATAGCAATTAATTAGATTTTTCAGCAAAAGCACATTTTTTTCCTTATTACCTTTTTAACATAAATCATACCAGACTTTTATTCATCACTCTGGTAGAAAAGACTGGTAACATGAATGTTATTTTGTGTGAACAACACCTTTATAACTTAAAAGCATCCTATCAGCTCTATATTCAGTGAATAATAACTGAAATTAATAAATTTTAGTTTTCATTAGAGTATAAAATTTTTTCATGATTGCAATATGTTATCAACATGCTAATACATAGTTGAATGATTTATGTTTCTGCAGGAAATGCGAACATTTCCATAGGAATCAGTGATGTTAGCATCATTGTGTCTTCTTAAGAGACCAAGCTGTGAATTTAAATAGAAGCATATGCCATACTTGTGTGTACCCACAGTATTTCACATGACTAACTATGATAATGTTAGTGGTACCAACTTGAAATTTTTCTAATGAAAAATTTTTGTAAAAAATATTTGTAATACAAAAAGAAAACTGCAGTAAGTGGCATTGCCACTGAATCGCTACAGACCCTTTTCTCTGGAAGTGTTGCTTGGCAAGTGAAGTTGGCATCCTGCTGTGTGACAAAAATGTGAATTAGTTATGCCAAGAATAGTGCTGGGAAGCCACGATGTATGGGATGTCACCTATGATGGCCATCACTAAGCAAACAGTCTCACAGACATGATAAACACTTACGTTCTACCAACCAGTTAAACTGTTAATCAGAAAAGAATTAAGTTACTTCAAGTGATTTCTCAAAAGAATTGCAATTATTAGTTCCGTCGCAGGGTTCCCCAGCTGTTGTGGACTACTGTGAGGATCTGCAGAATAAACAAGTTCCACCAATTCACCATGACATTGAGCATGAGGCAGCATTTGATTGAAAAGCCATTGAAGTTAGTTATGTATTCTCCCTCTGCAAGGGGACAACCTGCAACCATAGCTGTAATTGATGGGGTAGTAGAAACTGATCCCCACACAGATACATGGGTGTCTAAAAACATTCACACTCAGAACAGTGAACTCAAGAGCCCATGTGGTGCAAAATCTTTTATCTGAGAACCAAGATTTGTGTTTTCTTGTTCAGTGTATCCATGTTTTATTAATATGTCTCAAATCAAGATCTCTGCTAACAGACTCGATGAATCATCTCATGGTTTTGTTACTCCGGAAGTCTGATGTGAGTCTTGCTAGGCTAAAATAGAGGTGTCAGCAGGGCTAGGTCCCTCCTTGAAGGTTCCAGAAGGAAATTTGTTCTTTTGGCTTTACCAGCTGCTGTAACTTGAGTATATTTCTCATGCTGTGACCCCCCCCCAACACACACCTCCTCTGTTCTCAAAGCCAACAATGGCAAACTGAGTCCTCCTCATATAATTTTCCTCCAATCTTTCACCTTCTGTTTCATTCTTAAAGATCCCTGTGATTATAAAGGGTCAATCCAGACCCAAGATAATCCACTCCAAGATAAGCAGCCAACCAATCACCAGCCTTAATTCCCTCTGCATCCTTGACACTCTTTTGCCAGGTAAGATATCCATACCTCTGTGGGTTAGGAGGCAGACATCTTTGGGGGGCTACTATGCAGCCTACCACAATGGCCTCATTAAGTGTTACTGGATAATGGCTTGCTGTGGCCTGGTGCCTCCAGGGCACGTGGTCTCGGGGCCACCTGCCCCATGATTCCTGATGCTCCTCTACATGGCTGGTTCCTGGTACTTGATATGAACCCAGATTTACCTCTCTCCTTTAGATAGGGGCCTCATTTTCCTATGTATCTTTCTTATTGAATAAAAGATTAAAAATGTAAAAAAAAAAAGTTACTGGAATCAGTTCTGTGGTTTCTGATACACATGATTTTAAGAATATTTTATGGGGCCCGTGCTATGGTATAGACGGTAAAGCCACTGCCTGAGGTGCCAGCATCCCATATGGGCACTGGTTCATGTCCCAATTGTTCTACTTCTGATCCAGCTCTCTGCTCTTGCCTAGGAAAGCAGTAGAAGATGGCCCAAGTCCTTAGGCCCCTGCACCCAGGTGGGAGACCTAGAAGAAGTTCCTGGCTTCTGGCTTTGGATTGGCACAGCTCTGGCCACTGAGGCCATCTGGGGAGTGAACCAGCAGATCAAAGACCTCTCTCTCCCTCCTCTTCCACCACATAACTCTGCCTTTCAAATAAACAAAATAAATATTTAAAAAAATAATATTTTCTATTGGCCACAGAACATATGAAAATAATTTCATCTACTTGCACAATGTGTGTACAATAAGCCAAGAGATTTCTCCATGGAGAAAGCTTCCCTACTGAACAAAGTATCTGGCTCAAGAACAGGCAGTGTGCATTTGGAACACAGTTTATGGTGTTGAACAGATTTTTGCAAGAAAAGAAATTTTCTGTTATAGTGGTGAGATCTAGGCCTATTTCAAAGGTGTATTAGCCATAACCTCGAGAGAAGAGAATATCCGATTAATTACATTCATTGAAGTAACTCCTGCTTTAGGCAGAAATCTCTTAGGTGGATTGAGTTCTGGAAGCAGCAAATCAATGCAGATACTCAGTGGGTATCAACAGTTCCAAATAACAGTTGTGGAAGGATTGTTGTCTTCTCCATCGTGCTGCAATGGGTTTTCTATCTTAGTATGAAAGACCGCCAACAATATCACTAATGCATGCCACAGGCTCTGTAACTCTGCAGACTATGAGTTTTATTTTAAAAGATATTAAAAGTAATCATTTTAAAATAGTAAGTGTTTATTAGCAATCTCTCCAGCTGACAGGGAGGGAGAGTGAGTTAGAGATTTGGAGGCAGGGACAATCAGAATGGGAATTGGGCCATTCCAAGTTGTAAGAGTATTTATAAATATAATTTGATGGTGAGGGGAGGACATCAGGTTGAGACAGCCCCAGGACCTTGGGTTCCTATGAAAGCAAATCTAAGCCTAAAATCAACAGGAAAATGCAACTTGATCTTAACCAATCAGACGTCACCAGTCAACTGCCAACTAAGGACTTTCCACTTTAACTAATCCATGTCTTGGTTCTACAAACACCTTAAAAAAAAGAGTTTCAGCTAGCGTCACGGCTCAATAGGCTAATCCTCCCACTCTGGCGCCAGCACACCAGGTTCTAATCCCAGTTGGGCACCAGATTCTGTCCTGGTTGCTCCTCTTCCAGTCCAGCTCTCTGCTATGTCCCGGGAGTGCAGTGGAGGATGGCCCAAGTGTTTGGGCCCTGCACCCGCAAGGGAGACCAGGGGAAAACTAAAATAATTCCTTGTTTTTTTCTGTAGAAACAAGCCAAAATTATATAAATAGTTCATGGAAAAATATCTGGGGCCAGTGTTGTGGCACAGGAAGCTAAGCCACTATTTACAAGGCCTGAATACCGTCTCAGAGTGCCCATTCAAGCCCTGGCTGTTCCACCTCTGCTCCAGGTGCCCACTAGTGTGCTTGAGAAAGCAGAGGAAAATGGTCCAAGTACTTGGACCCCTGCCAACCATGTAGGACAGCCAGATGAAGTTCAAGGCTCCTGGCTTCAGCTTGACCAAGCCTTGACTATTGTAGCCCCTTGGGGAGTGAACCAAAAGATAGAGGATCTCTCTCTCTTTTTCTAGCTTTGGAATAACTAAGTAAATATTTTTTAAAAAAGAAAAATATCTGAAAATACATATACCCAATCCTGGGAGTAGTACTGAAGGAATAAACATCTTCCCTGAAAATAGCACGCAAACAACTTGCTGACAAGAAAATCTACTTAATAAATGCTTAATACCTCTGTGAGAAACCAGCAGTGAAACAAAGGAACTAACCTAGAAAGTAGGAGTCAGGGCCAACACTTTGGCACAGTAGTTTCGGCGCTGGCATCCTATATGGGCGCCAGTTCTAGTCCTGGCTGCTCCTCTTCCAGTCCAGCTGTCTGCTGGTAGCCTGGGAAAGTAGTAGAAAACGACCCAAGTCCTTGGGCTCCTGCACCCTCATGGGAGACTGGAAGAAGTTCCTGGCTCCTGGTTTTGGATTGGTGCAGTTCTGGCCATTGCAGCCATTTGGGGAGTAAACCAATGGAAGGAAGACCTTTCTCACTGCCTCTCCCTCTCTCTGTCTTTAACTCTACCTCTCAAATAAATAAATAAAGTCTTAAAAAAAAAAAAAGAAAGTAGGAGTCTTCCAAAAATTCATATAAAATCCACAGAAAATTCATATAAAACTATACATGCATTTCAATTGTGCCAAAATCAATTTTTTTTATTCAACTTTCCACTAATTTTTGAAGTACACTGTATAACATTAGAAGTTCTTCATAATCTGTCGTTCTATCATTTTTAAAACAAAACCTCTCAATTTCCAAGATCTAAAATCTAAAACAAAATTGACCCTCTCCCTTCTAATTTAGGTGGAACTTAAATAAAAGTAACTAGGAATCCACAGCTCAAGGATATTTATACCTCCAGAAGGCACACCAAGATGTCTAGCCTTAGGCTTCTTTTTGCACAACAAACAAGAATCAGAAAGCTTGGAAAGAATGCAATTGCCAAAAGCTATTTTCATCCTCATTGTTTGGATGCAGTAACACTTCTTTAACTAAGCAATTGTGTAGCTGATTGGAGTTTTCTACTTGGCTGGTTTAACAGAGAAACTGCATTGACTAGTGCAGGGAGATTCATCTATACAACACAATAGCTGAACGTTGCCTAAAAGTAAAAGAATGTAATCATAGATTTTTTTAGGAATTCAACAACAAAATAAAACCAAAACATGGCAGACAGCACTATATCAACCTGGTGCTTTCTGCCTTGTGTATAATGTTAGTTATCTTTCTGGAAACAAACATCCCCTTCCACCTTTCATGCAGATGTCTATCAATAATTAAAATAACAAATATATGCAGAATGAGAACTTGTTATGCTTCTCCAAGACAGACAAGGCTCCACTGATGGAAGCTGCTGAATAGCAAACATTTCTTGGTTATTCTGTCCCCCTCAAAGATTTCCCACCATTCAACTAGGCAAATCAAGATTGAATTTTTCTGTGTTATGTACCGTTCTGGGAGACACAGAAAAATGAATGTTACAGATGCAATTCTTGTCACTAAGAGTTTATAAGGTCGTTGGTAAGAGGAGACACAGCTGTGGCATGTTTACCTCTGTCTGAGAAAGGCCAGAGTGACCTTAACCTCCAAAGATTTTGTTCACTGTGTCTTGTAAACAGGAGTCTAGACAGGTCATAAAGAACCTGGCGTAAGGGGACTTGGGTCCAAATATCAGCCATGCAAGTTACTGAATATCCGTTGTTAAACAAGGCATTTTAATCTTCCAAAATTCTCCACATATTAAATAGCCACTAGGACTGCATGTAAAGATGTACTAATGTGCTTACATGGTGTCTATATATGCATATGTATGTGCTGTTAAAAAAAAAGGTTCTAATTGCTAGGGATAACCAGAACCCAGGAAGGAGGTGGGGGAGGAAGGAGGTAGGCAGGATGGCTAATGAGCCCAGGGTGCAAGTGGATAGGAGTGATTCTAATGTTCCACACCACCGTAGGGTAATTATGGTTGGCAACAATTCATTGACTATTTCAAAACAGCTGGTAGAGAGGATTCCTAATGTTTTCAACATAGACGATTTATGTCTGAACCCATAGATAAGCTGCTTACATGTTATATACATGCATTGAAATGTCACCCTGTATCCCACAAGTATGTACCATTACTATGTGTCAGTTTAAAAATTGACTTAAATCTTCAAACTGAGAGGCCATTAGACTGTGATGGCTCAGGTACGTTCAATTATTACGTGAACAAACCAGATTCATGGAAAAACAGTAAACTGAAACTGATGTGGGGTGAACAGGCAGGCAGCGAGATAGGTCTCCATTAGCTGGAAGTCGCTGCCAGGCCTGAAATACAACTCTGTACTCCAGCTTGCCAATCAAAATGCTGCCTTTCTGAGGATTCAGCTTCTTCATCTGGTACCTAAGGGACGATGCCATGAAAATACAGAAACTAAGCTCCCGCGGAACTTGTGCAGCTGTCACAAGATTCCCAGCTGGCTTTACACCTGTAGGGCACCACCCTCTGCCCCCGACCTCATAAAAGGGGCCAACACTGGGGTAGGGGGATTAGGCTCTTTCTCTCTCACCAGGGACCATGGATGGAGGTGATACACAGGTGCCCTATCTCTCCCCCTACCCTTCCTCCCTTCAGGCAGCCCTCTGACCCACCTGTAACAGGTATTTCTCTGCCTGGGGCAACCCACATTCAGGTGTGTTTGTTCACTTTCTCTCCTTTTTAACAAATTTTGTTATTGTACTGTGTACCTTATAGGTGTCTGTATGTAGTAAACTTATCTTCATGTGAGACAAGAGCCTGGAATAAAACTAACATATCCTTGCACACATCAAAACAACAAACTATACCAATAAGAAACCAGCAACAGGCCTCTAACTACAGACTTTCTTATCTATTTCTGCAAATTCCCCATAAAAGTTAGCCCTTTCTCCCCTACCTCCATTCCCACCACCCAGTGGAGTGTCATTTGAAATCTGGGGTTATTCCTTTCAGGACTATTGAATGCACAGACTCTTGCAAATTTATAGATGATTAAGTTTATTGCTTTCATCACTGTGAAGATATAACATCCTATATATATTAAATTTTATAAGTTGCAATCAATCTGAGTTGAAAGCAGCTGCAATCAAATTCTGCATGGAATTCCTTTACAAATTTGGGTGAATCATGTAATCTCTCTAAGCTCTAGTATCCTCAGTGTGAGCAGCCATCTCACTGTATGGTGTCAAGAATTCAATCAGATAACATGTGCATGGAATTTAGCTTGATGCTCACTGAAGGTAACTGCTGGTGTTGGAAGGATTCTGCAGCAAGTGGTTGCTTTGCTGTACTTGACATTGCTGGCTGTCTTCGATTCCTGCCCTTTTCCTGAAAGAAGGAACCCACTCCACAGACTCTTAACTCTGCCAGAAACTCAACTTGAATTTTTGAAAAGATTTATTTTTATTTATTTGGAAGACATAGAAAGAGAAAGAGGGGAAAGCAGAAAAAGAGGTCTTCCATCTGCTGGTTGACTCCACAATGGCCACAACAGTCTGGGCTGGGCTGATCTATAGCCAGGAGCCAGCAGCTTCCTCTCGGTCTCCCACGTGGGTGCAGTATGTGGAAACATGCTATCTTTCTAGGCCATCTCCTGTCTTTTTTTTTTTTTATAGCATTATGAGAACAAATGTTCCATAGCCTCTTGGCTATTACAAAAGATGTCAAGTAATGGTTATAGTTCCTGTAGTCTTGGAGGCAACAGAGAACGGAGGGGACTCGGGCAGAATGAGACCACATGTCAGATTTAAAGGTGCATCAGGAACTCAGCTGGAGCTTAATATGATTATATGGGAACACAAAGCTCTTTCTGCCAGATTATCTACATTTTCAGGGGAAGAGTGACATCTGCATCTTTAACAAAAAAAAAAAAAAAAAAAAAAAAAAAAAGGCAGAGTCAGAGACAGAGATTTCCAACTCAAATGCCTGCCACAGCCAAGCCTGGGTTAAGCCATAGTCCAGAGCCAGGAACTCAGTCTGGGTCTCCCACAAGGCAGCAAGATCTCAACCACTTGGTCCATCACCTCTTGGGATGCAGGAAGCTGGGTCAGTTCAGGGTCCAGGACTTAAACCCGGCAGTCTTATAAACATGGGGTTACCAAGAGGCATCTTAAGCACTGCGCCAAACAATCTCCCCGACGTGTCAATCTTTTACATCAAGAAGTTTACTCTTTCAAAGTTGGTAACTTATTCATTTTAAAAATTCATCCTGAACTAGAAGCACTGCGGTATCCTATACCAGATCTTGGGACAGGACAAATGTTAGAGGAAAAAAAAAAAAAACATGTCTTGCATTTAATTTAAAAAAAACGAAAGGTGAAAGCTAAAATCCTGTGGCCAAAACTTGAGAGTCTGTTCACAGATGCACAGCCCACAGGCTGTTTATCGGTAATCTATGATCCAATCTGAGTCTCACGTCTAATGAGAATGTGGAGGCCAGAAGTCAGGAACACTTTTTCAAAGCTGTAAGTACCAGTTGCAGCTTTTTGTTTAAAAACTCTGGTTTGTACTGCCCAGGTCAGGGCTGATTAATTCTGAAACTGCGATAGAACTTCCTCGTTTTTGATCCACACATGGCGTAACGCAAGCTGTGTGGACTTCACATGTGAAGGCGGTAACACAGGACGTGACTGACAGCTCCTGTGACCTTGCAGTTGCTGGAGACGCTTCCTCTTCCTTCTCCCACTGCCCTTGCTTCCCAGCTCTCTGCCTCAGGCTCGCTTTTCTCTCCTGGAAAGTGACAGTGTTTCTCCTATTCCTCCTACTTCCCTCCAGGCACTGTTGCATGAAAAGCCAGATTATGCAGCAAACAGTGGCTATGAATACAAAACGTTGTACTTATCCAAAGTCTAGTTCAGAAACACTCAGTACACCGGAAGCATCAAAAATTTTCAAAGCAGCCAACAATAAGAATTCCTCAAGTGCTCACAGCACAGCAGTCACAGGATGTGCTAGGGCGCCTGACCCTAAATTGGTAAGGTGAGCTTCACATGTCAATAGCTAACCAGACATCTGTCTTCAGATAAGGAACAGAGACAAGCAAGCCCATGTAAGTCTATGAACATGGAGAGCCAGACACAGAAAGTCAAATTTCCCATGTTTTCTCTTAGATGTAGAAGTTAATATATGCAGAGTATAAAAATCATCACATTATTCGGAGTTATAAATACTGTCTTCACTGAATTATACCATCTACATGACAATATAACCTTTTTTTCACCTTATGGTCATCATCATAAATCCCGCATTCATATTATATGATGACGGATATGCCCGTTTTTAAGGGACACAAAGCATATACTGATGGAACAAGGACACAAGCCTTAGCCATTTTAGATCCTCGTTGGCCCTGTCTTCCTTCAAGAGGCCGATTCAGTTTCACATCCTGTACTGTCCCCACCGCACTCCCTGCATTCTTCCCCAGGTTCGGAAGCCGGGGAGCCAAACCTGAAGAACCTGCGTAGGGAAGCTCACCTCTGTCTGCTGCCTTCCCCACCCCAACTCCTAGCCCACCTAGACAGGAAAAGGCCCCGCCTACTGGAGTCTGGGCCCTCTGCTACCTGTTCTGTGTGCGAGCTGGCAGTTGGTCAACCTCTGCAAGCTCCTTTTCTCTGAATAAATTCAGGCTGGCTGCGAGTTCGTATTCTGTCTGCTCTCTGTTCTGTTCCCTTTCTCTTACATATATGTATGATAGCTACATATGAAACGAAAATGGCAAAATGTGAAACCCTAAAGTTTAGAATGTTTCTAGGATCACAAAAGAAAAACCAAGGAACTTCACATTGTGCTTAATTGTATAATTATTGATAAAGTCATTTTGAATCACAAGAATAAATGTAAAACTTTTTCTTCTTACTATTTGTTGAATTCTTTATACTCATAAGATAAACTGTACACTAAGTAAACAAACAAAATAGATCATTGCAAAAATTAAAAGAAGAAAAGAAAGAGGAGGAATGTGGGTGGGAGGGAGGGTGGGAAGTATCACTGTGTTCTATATCTGTATATATGAAATACATTCTATTTGTTCACCTTAAAAAAAATAAAATGCTCGATTCATTAAGCAATTCTCTGGTGTGGTGTTTATCTGACCTTAATAACCACCTTGGTTGCTTTTTAAAAACCCAGATGCCGGGCTGGCTGGTTACTCTGGCATTTCAAACGCTTTCTGGGACACCTGCGTCCTCCACTGCACGGCCTGGGTTTGATTCCTAACTCCGCTCCCGATTCCAGCTGTCTGCAAATGCACCCCATGGAAGGCGGCAGTTGATGGGGCCAAGAGTAGAATCTGAGCCACTAATGTCGGGGACCCGGGATTGAGTTCCCAGCTCCTGGATCTGTTCTGGCTCAGCTCTGGCTGTTGTGCACAAGAGGGGAATGAATCAGCAGGTGGCAGTTCTTCCTCTCTGTCTGGCAAATAAAGTCAAATAAACAAACACAAAAAAGCACAGATTCCCAGGACCCGTCCCAGGCTCAGTGGATTAGAACACTGAATTGAAGACCAGGGCTGAGACCATGTGTGCGTGTTTAGTTGGCATGCCCAGCATCTTCTGTAATCACTTCAGCCCATGTGGCCCCAGCACAGCTCTCCTCGCCTTGGCTGTACATCAGAACCACCTGAGAGCTTTCGCATTGCGGAGGCCTGTTCCCTGCTCCAGGGACTTGGATTTAGTTGATCTGGAGCAGAGTCTGGACATCAGGGACTTACAAGGCACCCCCTGAAGGACACCAGTGTGCAGCTGATGGTGGGACGTCCTGCTCTGCGGGAGTAACAGTGAGCCACCAAGACAGAATGATTTTCCTCCTTTCACTGACAGGTCTGACAGCATCAGATGCTCCAACAAAGGAAGGTCTTCGAGAGAATTTCAAAGTCAGTGCTCTGACTCCAAGGAGAACTTGCTGGTCTTTTAGGAAAGTGTGCATTTATGCCTTCAGGTAAGAATACTGACACCAGAGAGGTTAATGGCTGGCCATGGGGCGGCACAGTTATCAGAAGACCCAGCAGGGAGTCCTTTATACCACAGATAAGCAACCTCTTCATCAGTGCTTAATCGCATCTGGAATAAAGGTTCTTACATGCAATTGACTGGGACCTAAAGATGCATCCTGCTGCTTTTCTGTTCGAAAGGAATGTAAATTGCATCCAATAAACAAACAGGAAAGTACAATCCCTGCACTCACTTTACAGGAGCAGTTCTGCAAATTTCATACTGTGTAAGAAACACCTGGGGTCCCTTTACAGATGCAAACCCTGGGAACCCCTGTGGGCCTAGGAATCTGCAGTGCTAGTGCAGTCACAAACATCCAACTCCCAACTGCCTCTCCCAACTGGGATGCAAATCTTGCAAGACCAGAGTTTGAGAAGATGTGCCCTGTCATGCGATTCCAAATGTGTGTGTTCTATATTTTGAAAAGCACAGGATCGAATCCCCAACCTACATGAGCGTCACTCACTGCTGGACATTTTATTTTTCCTAGTTTGGGCCAAGCATTAAACTCCTGGCTGTCCTACATCACTGATGATACGCACAACTTCTAAAGCACTCCCCCATCAAACAGGACCAATTGAATCATGGGCTGAGCACATGGCAATTTCTTTCTAACTGTAGTGCTGCTTCTAAACTTTGGCCCACCAGAATTTTTAAGCTAAAAATACCAGTAATTATGCATAGGCATAATTAGGCATTAGGCATGGTTCAGTTTGTAGCCCTTAAGTCAGAGCCACAGTGTGTTAGTCTGACAGAGGCCACATAAATATCCCTAGCAAATCAAGCAGACAGGGTTGGGAGTCTCATAGGGATTAGCGGAGACTGTGGCATACTATATAGTACATATGTCCAAAAAGGAAATAAATTAATTCAGAGCTATAATGGTGATGTGAGGATTTGAACAGGAGATGCCGCTGTGTTGATCCACCTTTCCCACAAAGCCCCACAGCCTTAAGAGTAGGAAATAATGTGGATCAGGGGTCTTTGGGTCTAAGACCCAGGGGTGAAATCCACTCCCGCCCCCTGCTCTAGCAAATAAAGTTTAAGGGAGACACAGCCACGCCCCTTTCTTTATATATTGCTCAAGGCTGTTTCTCCCTTCAGTGGCCCAGATAAGCATTTGACAGAGACTGATGGCTCTCAAAGTAAAAATGTTTACTTCTTGGCCCTGCTGCAGACACAATTTACTGCTCTAGATTTTTTTCACATGAAATTTAAAACAGTTTCAAATTTAAAAACATTGCATCCTGCATGTCCAGACAGAAATACCGACACTAAGAAGGAAAAAATTGACACACTTTACTCTTCCTGCTGACTGCGAGGTTGGGCAATGACTTCACAGACCCTAGCAGACAGGATATTTATTTCTGGGAAACCTGTTCATGAGAGACTATCTCCAGAAAAATGAGAGCTTAAGGATCCTGAGAGGTGGCATACATTTTCAGCCATTAGAAACCATTTTGTTACTGGAAACCAAAAACAAGCAGCCACAAATGCGCTTCTCAATTCAAAGACAGTCCATGCCAGTTTTTAAACTTTGGAACAGTGATGGAAAATAACTCAGAGAAGGGGTACAATCTAGATATCAGAGCATATGGAAGCATCTATCTCAAGGTTTTAATCATCCTTTGCAATATGAAAAAAAAATTTCCTGAATATATGGAAAGGAAAAAGGAAGAAAAAATAATTCTTTATAAAGGAACAAGAAAGACTGGCATCAACCTTTTAATAAGGCTTTAACATAAGAAATCCCATTTGTTTAGAAGCCAATCCTCCTGGAACTTTTATCAACCAGGCTTCACAATTATTCAAAGCCACTCCTACTGCTTCTGCCCCAACCCTCTGTTTTATTAGAAGCCTTGATCTTCCTACCACAGTTTTTCCAACCACGCAACTTTTCATGAAGGAACGTGATCCCTGTGGCTGCCGAGGGATTGCAGTAATTCATTCTTACATTTCATGTGGAGTCTTAAAAATTGCTTTCTGAGGTTTAGGGGATGGAGGCAGGAGGGAGAAAACAAGGGCTATCAAGAAGCTCGGGTTGAAATATTTCAGAACTCTAACAAGATAGGAGTCCTTTACGGTGTTTCAGGAAGCGAACTTCAATTTAACTAATAGAGAAAAAAGGGGGGTCTGGGGGGGCGGGGAGAGGAAAGGGAGGAAGGGCAGGGGAGGGGAGAGGAGGGGGGAAGGGCAGGGGAGGGGAGGGGAGAAAGACTTGGATTTTACAGCTTCTTTCTCTCGTCTCTCATATGTAGCAATGGGAATAAAATTAAGAAAATTGGTTTCAGGTAGCTTGTACATAGTGCTCTGTAATCCAGGTTTCTACCTCAAGAAAGTCTAGGAGAAAGATGAAAAAAACCTAACTTAGGCAGCAGATACATCTGATAACAGAAGACAAGGTTATCTAGGCATACACTGGGTCTGGCTGTGTTCTGCATTCCGAAATCTATGAAACAGTCCATCAGCACTGTAAGTACAGTGGTAAATAAAAACAGTTTGAGTTAGTATAGATTGTTATGTAAGAAGCTCTGCAGTGAGCTCCTGGTAAACATTATCTCATTTAATCCCTCGTTCTATCCCATTTGCAATGACACTGAGGTCTAGAGAGGTTCAGTGACTGGCTCTAGAATTAATACTGCTAGCCAGAGGTGGAGGCCAGCATCTGCAGCTCCTGCTGTTGGTAATTTTACTTGTGCCGTAGCCCTGTGAGGTGCATCTGCTTTGCAGACAAGATGTATGAATGCTTGGAGGAGTCTGCATCATTAGACAGAAAAGGGCCCACCAGGACTAGAACCCAGGACTGCGGATCCTGACACCTTTGCCATAGCCACACCCACCATTTCATTCCCCACTTGAAGACCCTGTGCCACTTGATTGACAGAGACAAAGAAAGAACCCAGCAGGAGTACCACTGAACCAGCAGGAGCACCACTGAACCAGCAGGAGCATCACGGAGCTTTCTTCCAGTGTCTCTGAATCTTTCAATCAGATCAATCAGATCTGTATGCAAGCAGTGAGGTCACAAGGAAACTGTGGATAAAGGACAGTGGTTAAGCAGTCAGGGCATCTGTCCAGAAACATTCTGAACAGACTGCTGGGTGGCTGCTAAAGCCAGGAGCGTAACTTGACAAGCTGCTCTCTGCCCAACCCTTTTTACCCTGGGCCCTCAAGAAAGACGATGTACATTTCATTACCCATAACCTCAGTGCATCTTTCCTTTCCCTGCCTCAAAAATGTGCTATAAACTGCCAAGAGGATGCCTCTGGTTTTCCAGAATCTTCATTTAAAATACTAATCCCAACACTGCAGGTATAAACCTGAAACTTCCTACAGAGGCCTGTTTTCCACTTAAAGCCAACAGAGCCTTTTCCAGGCAAGCACAGAAACTTGAATGAGACGCTATCTCTTCTGCCTTAACGAGATGCTCGAACGTGACCTCCTGGGACTGCTTGTCAAGCTCCAATGTCACTTGACTGCTCATGTCATCGGACTGGTGATTTCTCCCACTTCCCCCTCACCTCTCACACCTGGAGTGCCATTCATCCCTTTTCTATTTTCCTGGAGTCAGAGGATTTTCCTGTGTAAAAGCACAGCTTGATTTCGATATTCATTGGTTCTCTGTGCAAAGTGCGATTTGGTAGAGAATGAAGGACTACACCGAGGACAGCTGCCGGCAAATGGGAGAAACGAAACAGCAGCTGCCTGCCTGGTCCTTCATCAGACCTCTTCCCCTTGGTCTCTTTGCCTGGTGGAGGTGGAGACGCTGTGTGGCCCCAGTAGCTCACTTTATTGCTGCCTTGATGACATGAGCCTAGGGACGGAGCAGCAGGCTGGCTCCGGAGTGAACAGTTGGTCTGGGCCACAACCCTGATCTCTTCCAGGCCCTGTGGGACACTGTTGTTGAATTAAACTCCCTATGATGCTGCTCTCCAGAGACCTACACATGAATGAACCACTCAATTTTACTTTTTTATTTTGAAGAATATCAAAGACCTTAATTCAACGTATTCATCAGTCTTTATATACATTTTTAAATTTACTTAATTATTTGAAAGGCACCGTGACAGGCAGAAGAGAGACAGAGAGAAAGAGAGAGCACGTGAGCAAGAGAGCATGCGCACATGCTTCTATTAGCTGGTTCACTCCCCAGATGGCAAGAACAGCCAAGGAAGCAAGGACCAAGCAGAAGCCAAGAGAAAGGAATTCCATCAGGTCAGTCCCCCGTGGGAAGAGGGGACCAGGTACTTGGCCATCACATGCTACCTTCCAGATGCATTAGCAGGAAGATGGGTTGGACACACAGCAGTGGAGACTCAAATCCACACTCCAATATGAGATGCTGGCATCCTGATGTCGCTCACTCCACAGGCTCGCGGAGGAGCGGCAACGGATTTGCTGTTGTTTCTTTCCCTGGTCCTCCCCGGATTAGCTGCCGCCCCCCTCCCCGCGCCGCCTCTGCGGAGGGGCAGCACCCCAGCCACTTCCCCTGCTTCCGCGGAGGAGCGACACACCGCCGGCAGGCTCTCTCAGGGGTTCCTCAGATGTTCCTCCTGCATGTTGTCTCTCTCCTCCTTTATAGTCCTCTTCCACCAATCCCAACTCTGCTGGCATTCTCTCCCCACGCACTGAGCACGCTGCTCTCCTCCAATCAGGGGCAGGATCAGCTCCTGCAGCTTGTTAGTCAAATTGGTGAGGCAGCTGTGCGGAAGTTGTTTACTCCCACTCAGCGCCATATGGTGGGAGATCAGATGCATAGAGTTACTCTTAGCAGTTCCAATAGTTTAGTCTAGTCTCGGTAATCTCAGTACTTGTCCTCAGTATTTATTTGTCCACAGTCTTGGTACTTATTTGTCTCCCAGGCGATGGGCCCTGCCATGTTACGGGAGATGGGCCCTGCTCCCCACACCTGAGAGGTAGATTATCCCTCTGTGTTACAAACCCAGGCCCTATCACTCTTTCAAAAAGATTTTTAATTATTTGAAAGGCAGAGAGAGTCAGAAAAATGGAGAAAAACATCCCATCCTCTGGTTCACTCCCCATATACCTGCAATAGACAGTACTGGGTATGGCTGGAGCCAAGAACCAGATCAAGGCTTCCCACCTAAGTGTCAGACACCCAACTACTTGAGGCATCACCTTCTGCCTCCCAGAGTCTACATTAGCAGGAAACCAATAGGAAAGGAAGCTGGGACCTTACCCTGGGCACTTCAGAGTGAGTTACACAACCTCCCTTAGTTATTACTCTTGAAGAGAGTATAGAACCTACGTTCTGGTGCTGCGTGACCTGTGTTACCTTCACTTCTCTATTTCATGGGGCATCTATGTAACAGGAATGGTAAAAGAACGTAATTTCACAATAGTTGATGGTGAAATAAAAACAATCACAGAAAACACAGTCGAGTTTCTGGCAGCTAGAGATTTCTGTGTGTGTGTGTTTGCCTAACTACCCTTTTCCTTCCCTGCTTTAGTGAGGCAAGACTCAGGTAAAAACTCAACAACACAGACAAGTTCTACAACCTTGGCCAAGTCACACAGCTAGGGCCAAAGTTGAGGTTAGAATTAAGCTTCCTGCTGTCCAGTTCAATCAGACCATTTTAGTGCCATGAGGATAATTAACTCCTTTGCCAACCTGAACAGCATTTCTCTGCAGCCACACTTCTGCTCTGGAATCCCTTAATGAGATTATGATCTACGAAGCAATGTTGAAGAGACACAGTCCTTACAGTCACCAAGACTTGTGTTTGTAATTTCTTTCCACAAATAACTTAAACCTAAGTTCCAAAACTTGGTAAGGTCATGTGGCACTGGATTGTCGCAGTAGTATTTGTACATATGAGGTTCAAAGAAGTCATCACATCTCCATTCATGAAAGTGGTTACTTCACATGCCTTGAGAGCTATGTGTGTTCCAGTAATTTGGCAGATATTAAAAAAAAACATATTATTTGAAAGATGATATAAAAGTCATCCCATTTTACACGTAATTTATTAGAGGTTATTCAAAATAAAATATCTGAAATAATTTTACTATCTAACTTTTTAAATGTCAGCATCAGGCTGAACATCAACATTCTTACTCTCATTTCACATTGATTTGCATATGATCCAAACTTCTGTTTTCAGCAACTGATAAAAACTCAGCTGCACAAAGCCATCCATCATCACAAAACCAGCAGCAAGGAGTAGGAAAAATCTTTAGCTGGCAACCAAATTACTAGGAACTAGTAGATAGATGTAGAGTAGCACTATAATTTCCTAAAAAATGTAAAATCTGTGGGGTCCTGTGAGATGACTGGAAAGCTCAGGGGTACATTAGTAAACAGCTGGAGAATCATGAACTTGCACCAGTCTCAAGCTTGATATCTTTCTCTGGAATTCTGGAGAGGCTATTCTGATAGGGAGCAATTTGAAAAAGTTCACTTATTTGAAAAAATAAGTACATTTTGGGGCAGAAAATTTTGAAAGCCATCCATAAGGGGAGAAATTCACGCGTTCATGGCAAGTGTGTATTATGAAATATCTTTCCAAAAGTTTTGGGCCAAAGTAAACAACTTTTCATTCAATTTCCATGAATTTTTGAAGTACCCTAATATGTCGTATTTGTGCAAATAAAATTAAAGAGCGAAACTGCCAACAACAGAGATCATAAGCCTCAACACAGGGTGTAGAAGAATCAATGACTTTAGTAAAAAAAAAAAAAAAAAGAAAAAGAAAAAAGAAAAGAAAAAAATATAAATTACTGGTTCCCTATCCCTAGAAATTGTGACTCAGGGAGGCTGTGGAGTGCCCCAGGAATCTGCATTTTTAATCTTACCAGGAGATTTATACGTGGGAGGTGTGAAGACTACACTTGGAGAAAAACTCATTTAGATGTACCATTTATTTATTTAGGATACATTAAAATACCAGCAATTTAGAAACGAGAGTTAATCTGTAACATTTTCTTCTGAATAGGTAATGAGAAACCTCAAAAGTGACTCCAGTGGCTTGCTATGTAAGTTCCTTTCATCAGGATCCCTAGGTAATCAATCTATAGATTCTTAACAGCCTGCCATGGGCCACCTGAGAGCATTTTGTTAAGGCAACCAACCTATAGGAAATTTGATCTTTGAGTAAAATAGGCCTACAATGGGGGGAAAAAAGATACTTTGCATGTATGAAGAATCCAGCATTAAAGCTTAAAGGCTGCTTTGTATAAAATGAAATGATTGTTATTAAATTCTCTACAGATTACAAGGTAGCAGCAGCTCTTATTGTGGAGGCCAGATTGGGCCTTTGTAATGCCTAACTCGCTAAGCACAAGGAAACTAGACATGGTCTCTTGAAGACTATTTGCCTACAGCATAATACCAATAATGGAAATAATATCAGCTCATAAAAAGTTGAGGTTTTTATTCTCCACAGAACTGAGAAATGATGAGAGAAGCACTCTGGGAATTTTCTCTTTAGATTAAATATTTGAATCATGACTGTCTGAGACAATCACATTCAGCTTGAAAATTACTTTGCTATCTCAAGCATGCTGAGAATAAAAGACACTTTGGGTATCACAATTAAGACATGAAAATCGTATTTTCTGAGGGATTTGTGTAGTTAAGGAAAGAGAGAAAAAAATATGTGAATGGTACTTAATGTTTTAGCTGCACTTAAAAAGCTCCATTTCAATGCACTGGTATGGGAACAAACCAACTCAGGTCTTTTGGAGCTGTTGAAAGACACCCTGCAAAGAGTTCTCATTAGTTCTAAGCAGAATAAGACAAGGAAAACGAAACTAAAGCCAACTGGGCAATCACTTCATTCTGTCACATGGAGGTGGCAAGTCTTAGGTTGTCTAGCACCTTCTTATGTTTGCTTCCAAATTGGCTGAGATCTCAGATTCCTCTCATGGAGGCCTATGAGGACAAGAGTGACACTGGACTTGTCGATTTATTCCCTTTAACTTATTTTTTGCCAGGGCCAGGGCTCATTTCTTAATGGAGGTCACCCACATTTCAGGAGAGTCAGCTAACATAGTGGAAACATCCCATCCATCTACAGTTGAGTTAATCCATAAGTGGTACTGACCCTAGTGGAAGACGGTAACCATTGGATGATGGAATTTCCTTAGCAAGATCAGCTTTTCAAAATGTGCCCTCACTCAGCTGTCAACATGCAGTACCTCAAAATCCAAAACCACATGGGTGCTTGAGGCCTTTGGAAGGCTGAATTTTCATTGGCTATCTTCCTGTCTCCCTTTAAGCTGCAGTAAAACTGAATTACTCTTATTTCTTGGTTTATCTCTTCTACTGTTGGACCTTTACTTCTGCGACTCTTCCTAATCAGGAAAACTAGCTCATGCCTTCCTAACCTCTACACCTCAGTATCTTACTCATTAGTTAATGCTCCTTCTTATAGAAAGACTTCTTTGACTTTTAATGCCTCTACTACAGAAACCTCTAATTTGTTTTCTGTGAAAGCATAGCACTGACCTCGAAGTGCTCATCGTTTTCCTCCCAATATGATGAAAATGAGAAGAGAGGTCAGACTTTTGTCTTATTAGACTATAACTTTTAAAATGATCAATTTTTTTTATCCTTCCCAGCATCCAAGGCAGGGCTTACAGTGCACTATCTTGAGTAGTAACTAAACTAAATGAATTAGGGAAAAGAATTGACACACAGTTATCCTTGGAAGTCCCTCAAAGACTCTAACGTGCCCAAGATAGAAATGAAGGAGCTTTTCTATTTCTGTGTAGGGCCAGGTTCGTGGGAAGAGAATGGGAGAGGAGAATACAGAAATTATTTGCCATCACTCAGCTTTGGAGTCGTTGCTGTGCAACAACAGCAGAATAGTGAGGCTGCTTAAAGGTTAAAGAAAAGAACGGTCTCATTCTTTTGAGTGACACTTGTCAAAAGAGGAGGCTCTATTTCTCCATTAAAATCCATATCCACTCACACACAAAAAGCAAAAAGACATTAACACTTATTATATTGAGAGCAATCTTCAGCATAAGCAGTAGGATTAGTTTTCTAGATTTCCTACAGCTCATCTCAGAGAATCAGAAGGTAGACAAGGTGTCATTCTTTTCATCCATTGAAACCTTGGGATTGAAGCTCAAAGAGGATCTTCATTCCTTTGCTTATATCAAGAGGAATGTGCAACCAATGACATATTGCAAATTTTTTATGCTACCTTCTATTGTACAATACATCATCTGCATGCACATCGAAAACACAATGGTTTGTTTTCAAAGCTACATGTGCCATATTTTCACACTGGTTTTCGAAAAATCACTTAAGCCTGGCTTTTTGTTTTGATGGTGTGTGAAAATAAACTCAGGCCATATGAAAGGATAATTAGTAGAAAATAAACGGGATAAGAAACCACTTAGTAGAACAAATAGTATTTACAGTAGAAGAGGGTTGTGGGAGTTGGCTTATTGCAACATTTTTGTGAGCTGATTGCTAAGCCTTTGCTAAATGGAAAGTGGTCATCAGGGGAATATTTACATTGTAGAAATTGGCAAATATTATGGATCACAGCCTGTTCTCTTTTTTCTCAGTTTTTAAGAGCTGATTTATCAGCACCCCTCTGATGTGAGGCTAGGGTAGTCATAGTTTGTCTGAAGTGGAGGAAAAGTCGATTGCCACTTTCTCAGCGATTTTTGTTTGCTCAGGTATCTACACCGAGAAAAAAAATGGAGACTGCATATTCAAAGACAATGGCAACCTTTAAGACAAGTTGCACATTGAGAAACTGTGGTTCTATTTATAACAGGATTATAGTCAAAGCTCTATCAAATACATTATAAAACTGGCTTTGAATAAAAGACCATTTTCAATACACTAATTTCATGTTTCTCTTACAAGGTATATATAACATAGTTGAAGAAAGAATTAACTTCAACAGGTATTTCTCTATCAAATTGTAGTCATTGCCATCCATATTTTCATAACCACTTTTCCACCCAATTTGGAAAAGAGAGAGACAGAGGGCGAGCCAGCACTCCCATTTGCTGTTTCACTCTCTGCCCTTCAAATGCCTGTAGTAACGGGGGATGGCCACACCAAAGCTGGGGACCAGAATGCAAACCTGACCTTTCATGTGGGTGGTGGGGACCTGAATACTTGAGCCATCACCACTGCTGCCACAGGGGCACATTAGCAGGGAGCTGGAGTCGGGAGCTGGAGTCAGGGTCAAGAGATGGAAACTGAACCCAGCTACTCTAGTGTGGGATGCAGGCATCTTACCTACTAGCTAACAGGCTCAGCCCTCATATGCATCTTTAAACAATAACCACAGTCTAGAGTCCCTGTGTCTCTAATAATACAAGTCTCTATACCTTTATAAATAAGGTTTCTACAATACAAATATTGAAATGATGACAGGATGACTTTTTAATACCTCATATAAAAAATTCTGTTACATTGTATAGATATATACTGTTCTTTTAATGCTGTGCCCAGATTCCAATGACATTTTGCTGATATGGATAAGTAAAAGGAAAGTGAATCTGGTAGATTAGTCATTGTTGTTATATTTTCACTCACACCCCTCTCCCAGGATTTTCATTCATTTCTATACTTCTTAAGGCTGAGGTTGGTCTTGTCTCACTTGCTTTCACCCATGGGGTACAGGTGAAATTGACAGTGTGTCTTATTTAGTCCAAATCCCGAAGAAGCCTTCCGTTTCTCTCCTTGCTATTAGTAGCCACAAGAAAACCATGCCCTACAAAGCTGTTACTCTTTTGCCATTGCCCCAAAATGGGAATCGTGGTCTACCTTTACCCAAAATACTGTCTGGAATCAAGTGTAGACAAGCTTAGCTGAGGTCAACCAAACTCCAGACAAATCAGCATCCCATGAGGATTTTCAGCCAATGAGTTCTGGGGTGATTCATTATACAGCAGAGGATTAACACTTGCTGACCAAAACAGTTACTAGATGTTAGGCAGCAGTTCTTTACGACTCCCTGTATAGGTCTAGAATGAGAAAGCAAAATTTTGAACCTGGCTCCATTATTTAAAACCCCTCTAGGGTTTGGTTTTTGTCTGCTATAAAGAATAACATGAGATAATCTTACAATTTTCTGGTGAAGGTGAACCGAGAATCTTCCACGTAAAATGGCCTGTGATAAGGGGCATGATAGTTGGGTCACATAATAAAAGCTCAAAAATGGAGATCTGTGTTGTTTTCACTAGAAAGCATTTTTTGAACATTTACACTTAACAGAAGTAGTAATTCTAACTGAAATCTCAAAGAGGGACAACACAAGGCATTTTTGGTTTAGGATCAGAAATCCCTAATAAAACCAAACCACCAGCAGGGTAACATATTCCATATTGACTGTAGAACATAGCCAAGGGCAATTTCTTTGGAATTAAAACACAGGTTGGGTAAAGGGATTTATTTCGTGAACACCGATAAGCATCAACCGTATCAAAAAGGCTCTGTAAAGTTGATGGATGACTTCTATTATATAAGTAAAAATTAAGGCATTGGCCTCACCCAAGGGTTGTTAACAACAGGTACTCAAGATCCCTAGCAGGTAACCCCTAACTCACCAGGGAGAAGAGATTTCAACATCAGCTCATACAATAGAAGCAAACACACACATTATTAAATGAACTGCAAGCCAAAGAACCTGAAGCTCTGCTCTGGAACACAGGCTAATCTAGTTTGACAGAAAACCACTAAGTAATTAGAAAAAGCACAACCACGAGGTCTTCAGTGAACCAATGAAATTCGTTGGGGATTCCATGTCTCAGACACAATACTGCTCTTTTTCAAATAGAAGAGAGAAGAAAGGCACAAAAGAAATGTAAAATTTAGGTGGGAGAGGACCTCATCTTACCCAGTGAGGCCCTGCAAAGTAGAATGTATCCAGCCATGTGTCTTTCAAATATCATCTCATTATTATTATTTTTTTTTTTTGGACAGGGAGAGCTACAGTGAGAGTGACAGTGAGAGGGAGAGACAGAGAGAAAGGTCTTCCATCTTCTGGTTCACTCCCCAAATGGCCCCAATGGCTGGAGCTGGGCTGATCCAAAACCAGGAGCCAAGAGTTTCTTCCAGGTCTACCAAGCGGGTGCACAGGCCCAAGCACTTTGGCCATCTTCCACTGCTTTCCCAGGCCACAGCAGAGAACTGTATTGGAAGAGGAGCAGCTGGGACTAGAACCAGCGTCCATATGGGATGCTGGCACTGCAGGCAGAGGATTAACCTACTGCACCACAGCACCAGCCCTGATTTTTTTATTAAAAAAAAAGATTTTATTTACTTATTTTAAAAGAGTTATAAAAAGGAAGGAAGGAGGATGGGAGGGAAGGAGAAAGACAGAGAGAAAAACAGAGTGAGAGAGAGAGAGAGAGAGAGTCTTCCATCTAGTGGTTCACTTCCCAGATGGCTGCAGTGGCCAGGGCTGGGCCATGCCAAAGCCAGGCACCACAGCTTCATCCGGGCCTCCCACACAGGTAGTAGAGGCCCAAACAACTGTGTCATCTTCTGGTGCTTCTCACAGGACACTAGCAGGGAGCTGGATAGGAAGTAGAGCAACTGGGACATTAACCAGCACAGACATGGGATGCTGGAGTTGCAGGTGATGGCTTTAACCACTATGTCACGACCCCAGACCCTGTGATTATTCTTAAAAAGGCAGAATTTAAGCATATGTTAAGCGGGAGGATCTTATGTTGTATTCTCTCTCTCTCTCTCTCTCTCTCTCTCTCTCACACACTCACACACACACACACACACACACACTAAAGGAAACAAAAACAAATACAACAATGGACACAGAAACCCTACAGATGTTGTGGATTTGTTTAGTACCTGGACTGTGATGATAGTAACATGAGTGTACAGCTGTATCCAAAGTCACCACGCTGTATATACTCATTATATGCACTTTTTGTATACCAATGCAGGCTTTTTTAAAAATATGGATCATATCTCAATCAACTGGGAAAAAGAAGTGACACACTTCATTTTATAGTCAGTCATTGGAGGGTAGAGTGTCACTTGGAAAGTTTGAGTGACAGCACACCCTGCCTGGCCCCCTAAGTGCTCTGATTCAGTAGTCTGGAAGGACTGGGACTTTGTTTTAAGTACCTACCTACCAACTGACTCACCAGCGCAGAGTTTAAGGATCCACTTGGAGGAATATTCAGCTAAGCTTAACTGGAAATCACCAACTTTGGTATAGGACCAGAGTTGTGTTTCCTCAAGACTTACT
The DNA here is from genome assembly GCF_964237555.1 of Oryctolagus cuniculus. Classification (NCBI taxonomy): domain Eukaryota; kingdom Metazoa; phylum Chordata; class Mammalia; order Lagomorpha; family Leporidae; genus Oryctolagus; species Oryctolagus cuniculus. The sequence continues at coordinate 81,084,089 of NC_091441.1, forward strand.
TGCTAGTGGAAAAAAGCCAGGAAATGTCATATAGACATTAGGATAGAAAGGATTTTTGATAAAGACAAGAAGATAGGATGATTTCTAAGCCAGGCTTTTGCATGAAAAGAAAGCACATCGAAGGTGAGTAGGGATAGCAAAGCCAGGGTCAGGGAAGATCCTAAGCATCAAAGAGAGTCTGAGGGCACTGAGGCAAGGATATTCAAGCTCAGATTCTCAGGATACTGAAGTCCGGTTCACATGGGGACTGTAATAATCATAGCAAGCCTTTAAGGCACGCATGTGGAACCAAGCCTCAACACAGGGCTTGAATGCAGATGAGGAGACATCAGGCGCCAGGCCCCAGCCACCCTCCCTTGGCTTAACTCACTGAAAGGAGGGCCTGGTCCAGCCAGCCCTAAGAGATTCTCATCACTGCATTCATGAAGTCATTTGCTTCTCCAATGGATGACACACTGGTGGGCAGTACTGTCCCAAGGGATTCCATCTGCAGCAATTCCAGGCCTGGGACAAAGATAGCTGCTGACTGCATGCAGCCCACAGGCTGATGGAAGCCCACCTGACCATCATATTATCAGAACATCTTGTTAATGCTTCCGGCCTAGACTGCTGGCTTCCCACTTACCCAAGCCCTATTGTGCATACTGCAATGTTCCTTAACTGCTTGTGCAGACAACCAGAGAATAAAGCAGAGAAGGAATGTATAATCCTCGGCCCCGAACCTGAAGGTCTTATGTTTCCTTCTGGAAATTAACAGTCTAGCTCTCCTTTCAGTATAGACCCTTTATATATCCCAAAATATCCTCATTCAATACAGCAGTACTCCTTGAGGCCCAGGCCTGTTACCCTCCCATCTGTCAACAGGTTAAACACCTCTTTCTTTCACCCTGAAACACAGTCCTTGTTATTTTTTGACAGGCAGAGTGGACAGTGAGAGAGAGACAGAGAGAAAGGTCTTCCTTTGCCGTTGGTTCACCCTCCAATGGCCGCCGCGGCCAGTGCGCTGCGGCCGGCGCACCGCGCTGATCCGATGGCAGGAGCCAGGAGCCAGGTGCTTTTCCTGGTCTCCCATGGGGTGCAGGGCCCAAGCACCTGGGCCATCCTCCACTGCACTCCCTGGCCACAGCAGAGGGCTGGCCTGGAAGAGGAGCAACCGGGACAGAATCCGGCGCCCTGACCGGGACTAGAACCCGGTGTGCCGGCGCCGCTAGGCGGAGGATTAGCCTAGTGAGCCGCGGCGCCGGCCTAGTCCTTGTTATTTTGATTGGCACTGGCAACAGGCACCTGGCTTTTGGTAACACATGAAATGGACTTGGTCCTTGGCTAGCTGCTTGAGATGTATTTCCTCTAATCTTCACAGTAAAGCGCAACATATGCTATGTTCTTTAAGATTAGAAACCTGTGACCAGAGAAATTAAGTCTTTTACCTGAGGTTACACAGCAGGCAAAGGGAGATGCTGGGAGGGAAGCCCAAGTCTGCTGGACTCTAAGGATCCCCTCCCTGAATGGTCCATCATTTTCCAACTCAGTATACCAAGAATAAAGAGAAATACAGAGCAAATGTTGAAAGCAGTAGGCTGGAACGCAGGAATTGCAAAACAGGTGTACAAATCAAAACTTGACAAAGCAACTAAGCAGTGTTTCTCCCAAATAAATCTTCCGTGTCAGCAGTATCATAGGAGAGTCTTCCTTTCTAAAGCAAGAACTTCTATTTGGGCAAATATTCAAAGGCAGGATGCTGTTCATTCTAGCTACTGATAATGCACATTATGTATGCAGTAATTTTTAGTACCAACAAAAAATACTGGTAATAAATGGACTCAATGACATGTCAAATTTGCAGTAGGATCAAAAGTGTTTCTGAGGCCATATTTGTATAAAACACATGTTTTTAAATTTTGTAGGATATCTTCCAATTAAAGATAAAATTGATCCCATTGTGCCCATAAACCACTGGAATAGCCTGGAAATTTCAGTTACTCAGCACCTCAAGTCCATCCTAATGCACCTGTTTTAAAAATAAAGAAGCTCAAAATGCTTGATTAGATCATGACCGTGAGAAATCACGGGCTTGAGAACTTTAGTTTTTGTAGGAGTAACTCATTCATTGCCACTTCTCAGAATTAAAAGTAGGCAGTGGTGAACATGGAAATGTTCATAGGGCAGATGCTCAAATAACAAAATTCTACATATTATATTACCATCCCTAGAAAGCATAGTGTTTGCCTTTTTTAAGCTTCTGAATCTCTATTTATTAAATAAAAGCATTTGTAACAACTTCTACAATTACTTTCAGCTCCAAAACTATAGGGATTATTAGTTTATCTGGGGAAGAGAAGGAAAAACTGTGCCAAATTTCCTTATATACTGAAAATATGTAAATAAAGTTCTGATGCAAACATATTTCTTGTGAAATTTATAAACAGGTAACATGGGCACATGACCAAACCCTGTGCACTTTGCTCCCCTTCACAAGTCACTAAGGTTCATTAACAGATAAGGGATCTTCAATAAGTTCATGGAAATTATAAATTATTTAAAAAAACCCTATTTGTGAATCTTGAAAATGTTGTATACCAAAATAAACTTATCTTTTCATTCCATTTTTCATGAACTTTTTGAAGTTCCTCCCTGCATGTTTGCTTCCTTTCTTAATGATCAGAGGGTGACATTTCTTCACTCCCTTGAAGTGAGGCATGATCATCAGACTAGTTCTGGCTAAGGAAATGTGATTCAAAGTGACACGTGACACCTTGGAGGTCAAAGCACTTCATTGCTGGGGCAGTTTTCCAACCCTCTTGTTTCCTGTTCTTCAGAAGGTTCAACAAGATGGTATTGGTCCCAAGTGACTTCATGCAGCTGAGTATCTTACTGGTCAATCTCACACGTATCCAGCATGATATACATGGTGAGCGCCTAGCCAATGAATAAAGCACAGAGCATGAAAGTGAACCAACGCACTGGGATTCCAGAGCTCATTTCCTACCACAGGCAAAACCAAAGGGTGGCCTCTAGCAGAGCCAGCATCACTTGGGAGATGGTGAAAAATACAGAATTTCAGATCCCAGTTCAGAACTACCAAGTCTGAGGCTATATTTTAACAAGATCCCCAGGTAATCTGTACACATTTTAAAGTTTGAGAAGCAGTGAGATTTATATTACACGTAGGTAAGATTGCCCAATGTACATACATTTGAAAGATCTGGTTTTCCCTAATAATCATTAGCATCTTCTTCAATGAATTTCTACTGCCTTACAGACCTGACAAAGATAACAAAGAAATAATTGAAATATAATATTCATGGGCTCAGCATCCTGGCATAGCAGGTAAGATACAGCCTGCGATTCTAGCATCCCATATGAGTACCAGTTTTAATCCCAGTTGCCTGCTTCTGATCCAGCTCCCTGCTAATGGCCTGGGAAAAGCAGCAGAATATGGCCCAATTGTTTGGGCCCCCTCACTCATGTAGGAGACCCTGATGATGCTCCTGGCTCCTGCCTTTGTCCTGACCCAGCCCTGGTCACTGCAGAATCTGGAGTGTGAACCAACAGATAAAAGATCTCTCTATAACTTTTTCAAGATAAATCAATCTTTTTAAAAAAAGAAATGTACTATTTAGTACTTTATCAAACTATAAGAGTGTCTGTCTTGAAGAATTAAAACAGGGAAAACACACATCAGTAGCCCTATTAATATAATTTTATAATTAATTTATGTCAAAGGCATAGTTAGAGAGAGGGAGAGACACACAGAAATCTTCCATCCCTGGTTCACTCACCAAATGGTTACAATGGCCAGGGATGGACCAAGCTGAAGCCAGAAGTCATGAGGTCCTTCCAGGTTTCCCACGTGTGTGCTGGGGCCCAATAACTTGGGCCATCTTCCACTGCTTTCCCAGACACATTAGGAAAAAGCTGCATTGGAAGTGGAATGACTGGGTCTCAAACTAGTGTCTATGGGTTGCCAGCACTGTAGAAAATGGATTAACCCACTGTGCCACAGCACTGGCCCCATATTCATACAAATTTCTTGGTTCTGTTTTTAGGTTATTTAAAGTGTTTATTTGAGAGGCAGACAGAAACAGATAGCAGGTGGGCTGAGGGAGAGCTCCTATCAGCTGGTTCACTCCCCAGATGCTTGCAATGGTGAGAGTCAGAGCCTGGAGTTGAGAATGCAATATAGGTCTCTCCTTTGAGTGGCAGGAACCCAATTAGTGAGCCATAATGGCTGCCCCACCCCCCACCCCCAAAGTTCATACTATAGAACGCTAGAATCAAGAGCAGAGCTGGGACTTGAACCCAGGCACTCCAATACGGGAAGTGGGATTGTTAAGCACTAGCTTAAATGCCTGTTTCCTGCTCCCTTTTTTTTTTTTTTTTAATGTACGTATACATTGTAAAATAAGTACCACAATTAATCTAGTAAACCTATCCAGCACCAAGGCATTATCTTTTCTTGTCTGAGAATCCTTAAGATTAATATTCTTAGCAAGTTTCCACTATACATTAACTAGAGTCTCCACGCTGACCATGAGGTCTCCAGAAGTTTTAACATTACACCAATATCCTCCCATTTACCTCACTTCTTGAAACCCTGGTAATCTCCCTTCAACTTCATTTTCATGAATTGAGTTCTTTAGACTCTCTATATAAATGAGATCATGCAGTATTTGTCTGTGTCTGCCTTATTTTATTAGCATAATATTCTCCAGGCTCACTCATGCTGTTGTAGATCGCAGGATTTTCTTCTTCTGCAAGGCTCAATAATATTCTGCTGTATTGTACAAAAAAGCTGACAGCAAATGTATATTATGAAAAAACTACCTGAATTTCAAAACTTTTTCTGTACCAAAAGAAACATCTTTTGATCCCATTTTCCATAAACATTGTGAAGTATACATTTCGGATCACAAGTTTTTTTCCATTCATCCATCAAGACTCAGGATGATTTCATGCCTTGGCTATTGTGAATAAAATCATAAACATGGCAGCTCAGATGTTTTCTCAAAGGATTGCTTTCATATCCTTCAAGTATACCCATATATGGGATTCCTGAAACATGTGGTAGGTCTATTTTTAATTTCTTAGAAGATTGCCATACTGTTTTTGGTAATGGCTGTACTAATTTACACTCTCATCAACAATTCTTAAGGGTCCCCCCCCCCCACCTTTTTCACATCCTTGGCAACACTTTTTTTTTTTTTAAATTCATTTATTTATTTGAAAAACAGAGTTACAGAGAGAGAAGGGAGGAGAGAGGAGGGAGGAGGGGGAGGCCGTAGGGGGAAAAAAGGGGAGGAGGAGAAGGAGGAAGAGAAGAAGGAGGAAGAGGAGAAGGATGAAGAGGAGAAGGAGGAGAGAGACACAGAGAGAGAAAGAATCTTCTATCTGCTGGTTCATTCCCCACATGGTCACAACAGCCAGGGCTGGGCCAGGAGCTTTCCCAGGTATCCCATTTGGGTGTTGGTGCCCTAGCACTAGGGGCATTTCCACTGCTTTTCCAGGTGCATTAACAGGAAGTTGTATCAGAAGTGGAGCAGCTGGGACTCGAACCAGCGCCCATATGGGATGCCAGCACTGTAGTTATCAGCTTTACCTGTTAGGCCACAGTGCTGGCCCCTCTCTCTACTTTTAAATTGGGTTTTTATCCCTCCTTTTATCCTTTGTAGTTGTAGGAGTTCCTTATATTATAGACATTAACTGTTTATTGGATATGGTTTGTCAGTATTTCCCACCATTCTGTAGACTGCCTTTTCATCTCGTTATTTCTTTTGCTGTGCAATAATTTTTGATAGTCCTACTTGTTTATTTTTAATTTTGTTACTTATGGTTTTATCTTCTTAAGACAATTATTTATTTGAAAAGGAGAGTGGTAGAGAGACCAGTAGAGTAAAAAATAGAGATAATTTTCCATCTGCTGGTTCACTCCCCTAAATGGCCACAATAGCTGGGCCTGGGCCAGGAGCCTGACACTGCTTCTGGAATTTCCATGTGGATGGAGGGAACCCAATAACTTAGGCCATAATGCACTCCCTTTACCAGGCATAGCAGCAGGAAGATGGAACTAAGCCTGTAAATAGAGAGTGCACAAAAATTATGTCCTTGCACAAATGGACGAAAAGGCAGGAGGGGAAGAAGAGGGATGTGGGAGGGGCAGGGGAGTGAGGGAAGTGTGGTTGTCTTCTTAGAACTGTACCTATGGAATGCATAACATATGTTCTCTTTATATATTTTTTAAAAGAATACCCAGGAATTGAAGTGGCAGTCTGATAAGGGACACAGGTGTCCCAAAAATTGTCTGAGCCCACTGTGTCATAGCACCTGCCCCTGTGCTTTTAATCTCATATCCAGAAACATTGTCATAAAGAACAATATCACTGGTCTGTTCCCCTATTTTTTTCTGGAAGTTTTATGGTTCCTAGTCTTAGATCAGAGTCTTAAATCCATTTTGAGATTATTTTTGTGTATGGTATACGATATAGATGCAGTCTCATTTTCTGCCTGTGGGTATCCAGTTTTTCCAAAATCATTTATTGAAGAGACAGTCCCTTTCCCCATGGATCTTCTTCTGTCACTCCTTGACATTTAGCTGACCGCATGAATTTCTTGACTTTCTGTTGTGTTCCACAAATCTATGTATTCTGTTTTACCCTTATAGCTCTGTAATCTGATTTAAATCAGAAAGTGTGATGCCTTTAGCTATAGAATCTCTTGCTGGTCACATGAATCACAGATTTCTTAATGACACCTAAAAAAAGTGATATTGGCTTCAAGTTCTCACAATCAATTAGTTTCTCAGTAATAGAGGTCAATAGAGGCCTAGTAATTAAAAAAAGCAACTTCTGGGGTAACTTTAAGTCCTTTATGGTACCAATATTCATTTATTTATTCAACAAATATGTTTCAAGTACCTATTATGTGCCAGGACTATATATTTTTTATTTTGGTAACGTTCAAGTAACTCAGAGTTCACTATTCTAAAGTGAAATAGTGAAATTCAATGGCATTTAGTACATTCACAATGTTTTTCAGCCATCACCATTATCTAGTTCAAGAACACTTTCATCACTCTAAAAATTGATACTCTTTCAGCAGTCACTCTCCAATCCTCTCTTAACACTTGACAACCACTAATCTACTTTCCATCTGTGTGCATTTGTTTGAGTATTTCATAAAAATGAGAACTTATGTTATGTGGCTTCATTGTTTAGCCTCTTCCAGTGAGCATAAAGTTTTCTGGGTTCACCCATGTCATAGCACGCATCAGTATTTACATTCCTTTTCTTTTTCTTTTTTTTTTTTTACAGGCAGAGTGGACAGTGAGAGAGAGAGAGAGACAGAGAGAAAGGTCTTCCTTTGCCGTTGGTTCACCCTCCAATGGCAGCCGCAGTCGGCGCACTGCGGCCGGTGCACTGCGCCTATCTGAAGGCAGGAGCCAGGTATTTCTCCTGGTCTCCCATGGGGTGCAGGGCCCAAGAACTTGGGCCATCCTCCACTGCACTCCCTGGCCACAGCAGAGAGCTGGCCTGGAAGAGGGGCAACCGGGACAGAATCCAGCGCCCTGACCGGGACTAGAACCCAGCGTGCCGGTGCCGCAAGGTGGAGGATTAACCTAGTGAGCTGTGGCGCCGGCCTACATTCCTTTTCATGGTTGAATGTTATCTCAACACAGATAAGCCACATTTTGATAAAACATTCATCAGTTGATGGACATTTGCACTGTTTTCATTTTTTGACTATTCTGAACAGTGCTTCTCTGAGTGTTCTGTACACATTTTTGTTTGGACATCTGTTTTCAATTCTTAGTATGGGACCATTTTTAAACTGTGAGAAAAACACAGATGAAATTACCTGTCTTTGAGGTATTTAAATTCAGTATACACACAACAATATTTATTGAAAGTAGAGAAATGTGAGAGACACAAAAACTAAAACATTGAAGGCAATCTTTCAGTTAAATATGCGCAACTAAAAATCCTTGAAGTTATACCAAGCAATCAAACCAACCAAGCCTGAAAGCCTGGGTAATTAGTTACACATGATTTCAGTTCCAATTCTACCATTTAGTAGTTGTGTAGCCCTAGACAAATAACAAATTCTGTAAGCTTTACTTCCTCCCTTGTGAACTGAAGATAATGATAACATGCCCTGTTTTACATGTTAGTTTTGGGAATTAAGTATGATAAGAGACATAAACCATTGTAAGACCTTAATAGGTGCTTCATACCACCATGTGCATCTCTAAGCAAAATGAAGCATAGGCAAAGAAGGCGAAGGAAAAACATATGGAAGGGGTCTGGTGTAGGTCTCTTCCCAGAGCCCCTTGCTTGAAGTCCTCTACTCAGTAAAGAATCCATTCCATATGTCTTGTTGAGGCTCAACACCCCCTTGACATAGGAATGGGCACATAACAAGCTTGATCAATAGGGTACTTTATCATATGGGCAGAGTGAAGGCTTAGACAAAGGGCATGGAATCCAAACTGAAGTCTGAAATGAAATCTGTTGTAAGGACCCTCCCAAAAAAAGGCTTCGTTTGCATCTAGAACTACATGGAGGATGTAACCAGTCACTTCTTTTCTTCATTTGCCAATGATGCTCTGACAAAGTGAGTTCCTTTAAGAATCTGATCAACACACTCCTGTGAGTGGTACTGACTGATCGAGGCAAATCACCAACTGACATGCTTTGATTCCCTGGATCACAGGGGCACTTCAGTTACTTGAGTCTACATATGTATTTACACTGTTCTTTACTTTGCCGGTTTGAATTGGGCTTCTGTCACTTTTAACTTTAAGAAGACTCCCTCAGTCCGAGTGACAGGACACTCTCCTCTCTGTCCCTTCTGTTCTGACGGATGCCCTATCCCCTATCCCAATAAAGCCTTATCACTCCGCAAAAGAGAAAAAAAAAAAGTCAAGACTAATGCAAAACTTAACACAGAATCAGGGAAATTAACTTATTTATATAGTTATAAATTAGTGAATAAGAAAGCTGCCATTTCTCTACCTTTCAGCATAGAATCTCCTAAGGATGAGAGTTCAGGAGTCATTCAGATATAGCCACAAACTGTGGATGGTTCTCCTGTTTCCAATTTTATCCATGCAAAACTCTTCCGAAGTATATGGTTAATGGTTAATGAGAAGCTAGTGTTGAAGAATGCCTCAGCATTGTTGAAAGCCAAGGATTAAATTTAAGATGAAGGTCATTAAAATTACAGAAAGCACCAAATATGCAGGGTTTTGACTAGGGTAATGCACAAAGGCTCTGGCAGTCAAGTATTACGGCCTCTGAGCTTTAGAGGCGGTCCTTAAGGCAGGGGTTTTAATCATCAACACCTAATGCAGGTTTATTGTGGACAAGACCCGGCTTTGCATGGCTGTAATGGTGCAGATTATCCATGAGGGGCAGACTTTGAAAGATGAGGCACCAAAAATGATAGATGTGGCATTTAGAGAGTCCACCAGCAAGGCTATGTTCTACTTCTCCAAGGAGAATCAGAAGAAGTGTCTAATGACATAGAGAACATTGTAGAATTTATAACACCACAAGGTTATATTTTTGCCCATTTTGTACAGGACGTGGAACCAACCTGTCGCGCCCCCACCCTTTTTTACTTATTTATTTTATTTTATTTATTATATTTTATCACTCTGTGTACCTCATTATTTCTAGTTTCTGTGTCATTATTCACCACAATAAGCTCTAATTTTTTTTGTTGAATTTCATCTGATTCTATTTGTTAGAGGTGCAAGGTTACGTACAAATTCACCACGTATAAAAGTTTATCCTCTGTAATGACAGAAAGAATGAAGGGTGCACAGATATCAGTGTTATGTGTGAGTTGAATCACAGGCAAAGTGAATTCCAAAGAAAACTCTGCAATAAAATTGAATGGGTAATGTATCAATGCTTGATGTTCGCATAGTTTTATGCAAGGTTGTAGAAAATGCCTTAAAGAATTTGTAATAATCCAGCAAGGTTGAAATGTTTGTTAACGCCTCTCAGAAAACAGCTGAAGTGCTGAGACCAGCTTCCTAGCCCAGCAGATACTTTCTCTAGCAATTTCAGCTCAAGGGGCCTCAAAACTGTGTAATAACTACTTTCCCCAAACACAAATCTGAAACTAAATAGGATCATCAAGAGAAAGAGACTGTCCTCCTGAAACTGGGGCGGCAATTGCCGTGTTCAATAAAAACAACATCTTACCCAACATCAAAAGCAATTTTATGAAATTGGTAATTTCAACACTCCACACAGCCTAGGCCAGGCACTTAGGGAATGCATTTGAGAGAGAAACACAAAATCCCACTTGATCACCAACCAGCCAATTCATGAAAACTAAGCATGTAAACACAACAGTTGAGGTTCACTTTCCAGTTGAACATGATGAAAAAAATGACATCTTTGCCAGTGTCAGAGTAACAGGTGAACAGCAACAAGGTTGAACAATGTGCCCTTGAACATCCAACAACCAAAAAGTGAACATCACCCTTGTTACCAACTCATTGTCTCAATACTCAAATGCCGCCTTTTACAACTTTCCTCATATGATTAAACACTATCACAATTCTCAGGGATGTGAAGATTGTGTAGTTCAAAAATGATCTGGGTCCACCTGTGTCTCCTGATAGAGACCAGTAGATGAGCAAGGCAGCTCTGTATTCTGCTCTAAGTGATATAATCCAATTGAAAAACTTCCTGCTTAGAAGTCTTATTATTCACAAAAGACTGGAGGTTTCCATGCATTTCAGTTAATTATGAGCAAAATAACACTGACCTGGGCAGAGGGCAGGAATAATACTTTACCTACGATCCCTTGTTGAATATTTATTGGTGACCTCTACTGTACTGAAGATTTGTATGAATTAACCCCTCTAATCTTCTCAACAAGCCCATGAAGTAACTACTGCTGCCTCCATTTACTAATAAGAATGGTAATGCATAGAGGCTTTTAATATTTTGACCACAGTTTTATGCAACTGTAAAGTACTGAAGCTACTGCTTAAACCCAGATTAGTTTAACACCAAAGCCCATACTTCACTCCTATTACCTCTCAGTTATATGTGTATTTTAGTTTGAAGCCTTTCTAAAATTCATTTCTTGCTAAAACTATACATAATAGGTCTAATGTTTCTGAAATAATCTTCCTGGTAATATCTAAATAAATTTGGAAAAGCAAAAATTTTGGCAATGAAATGTAAAGTCTAGAACTTGGAACCCTGTATTTGCAGTGAGATATTCAAATTCACTTTTAAGATTTCAGGTTCATCATATACCATCTCTCTTTAAAAAAGAGATGATAAAACCTACTTCCCAAAATCGTGAGGATTAAATGAGAATGTGTTCAGACATATCTCAGTGTCACATCTATGCAATAGTAAGAACAATTTAATGTCTAGAATTTTTCCTTGTGCCATGATCATTCTCTCAATTTTGTGATGAAACAGTTTACATCATCTTTCAAACAGTGGATTCTGATATTCAAATATTCTGATATGCAGTGGCAATGTAAATTTTAGTAATTCAGTGGGGTTCAAGAGCAGCATGGGATGTGCAAGGCCATCCAGCACAGCACAAAGTGTGTACTGCAAGCAAGCTCTCAGGAACACATGTCCAAGGCTAATGTGAACATACAGAGGTCTGAATGGAAAATACCAATGTGGCACACTGGTCATTAATAAACCCAATAGCTCCCAGGGGGGACTTATTTGCCTATTCCTCCCTTTTCAGGCTTAGTTTACAAATATAAGTGTCAATAGCAGAAACCAAAGTCTGGGGTTGACAAAGTTCATTTAAAAGAAGCAGACACTTCTCAATTGCAAACCTGTGACACAGAGATCCTTTGAAAGCTGGTTTTATTCAATGATAGCATCAATAAAAAGCAAGCCCAGAATTCTCTATCAGCCTCAAAGTTTCAATTCCTTGTTGACCACATGAAAATAAGAAAGTAAGCTCTGAGGAAATAGCATTCGGGATTTAGAAACATGGTAAATTCCAGTAAGTCTTTATATTTTCTTTGAAATTACCATTTGCTTGGATTCTTAGACATTCTAAGTTGTTCTATTATTTCAAATAACTTCCTTAAATGGTTAAAACCAAAAAGTATTTTTAGTTGCTGCTCTGTAATGAGCCCTTATGTAACAGATCCTTATTTAAGAAAGAGCAACTCAGAATGTGGGACCAGTGTTCAAGTCTCTACTTAAAATACAAGCAAGGTTATGTGTCATTGGATAGATTATTTGGCCTCTCTTTATTCCTAGTTTTCTCACTCAAAACAGGGGCCTAAGAAGAGCCGAGCCCCTGGAAACATCAGGAAGTTATGACAATTGAATAAACTGATGAAGAATTGAACACACACCAGTTAATAGGATTAACAAAATCATAGTTTATCTCAAAGTACACTGCTATCATGGCAGGTTCCTCCTGGGTAATTCTCTAAATTGCTCACAAGTACATCCTGATTTTAAGAAAAATAAGAACTCTGTGAAGAGAGGTTAATTAATTTTTCCATTAATCCAGCCAGAACTTGGACTATAATAGGTGCCCAGTTAATACTGAGAGAAGAGAAATCATCATATTTACTATCATATTATGATATGGAAATACTCCCCCAAGTAAGCAGTTATCTGGTGCCAGGCAGTCTTCTAAAATCGTCCCATATTTTGGGTAATTGAATCATCATAATTCCAAGCAGTAGCTCCCATTATCATCCTTAGTTTACAAATGAGAAAGGGGTTAATACTTGGGGGTGCAGGGAGATGGGGTGGGGGAAGTGGCTAGAATCAAACACTGATTATGTGACTCTTAATCCATGCCACTAATCTCAGGGCTCTCAGAACTTTCAGGCAAGATTGTCTGATGAACTCCATATTCCTCCTACAACTGATGACTGATTGCTGGTGCCATGGAGTGACTGTTTTCCCTAGGGTCACATATCTACCCACAGACTATAAACAAGGCCCCTTTATCTGATATCACAATGATTCCCCAACTTTTGGATGTCATGAGTAGTTCAGTTAGGAAAGAGACAGAGACAGAGAGACAGAGACAAAGACAGAAGGATGCAGGGCTGACTAACACGTAAGCCATGATTTCTGCATGAAATAAACAATTTAATGGAAAACCAACCAACACAGCTCAAGGCTACTCTGTGACTGTGACAAGGGGACCATCCACTGAACACATCTGAGCAGGGACATTAACAAGGAACATCAAGGGACAAACCTCCAATTCTCTAGTAAGTGACTGTCATTTCTTCGATAATGACTGACTTGGCTATACTTTGTTTCTCCCTCTATTTCTACAAATTATTAGGATGAACAATCAGAATTTCTCCTATTTTCGCATAGCACATATTCAAGAGAAAAACCATGAAACCTCCCCCAAATTTCCTCATAGGCAAAGTCCCATGAGAAGCCTTCCCTCACCTTCTCTCCATTGTTTCCCACCTTCTCCGAGGTGTGCTCTTCCTCTGTGACAAGCCAAGACACCCAACTATAATCGACAAGCATGTGTCCAGTGTGCTCTGATGCTCCTTGGCTCTATGGATTTAGAATTTTTCAATTTTTTAATCATATGCAGTTTTAAAAATTCCTATTTGCTATCTATGACCATTATTCCTAAAAGAAAGTACACTAATAGGCAAAACATAATCAATTCAAAACAAACCGACTCAACAAAACTATCATCAGTATTATTAACCTGGCTTCATGGAAAATCCTCTATGTTGTTGCTTTTCTTCATTTCAGCGCAGCAAAACCTTTGGCAAAGATCAGCACTAGCAGGAAGAGACATGGGCTTTGGGAAGTCCAAAATTTATTATAGCATCTTTAAAAAGTTCATGGAAAATCTGGGTTGTGAAAAAAAAAAAACATGCAGATCTCAAAAAAAATTTTTTTTGCACCAAATACACTTATTTTTAATTCTGTTTTCCACAATCTTTTTGAATGGGATATAAACAAGTTTGGGTATAGGGAAGACTCTTTGAGCAAAATACAAAATAAGGCAGGAAAGTTGATGTTTACTGAGATGCTGATGTTTACTGAGGTTTATTGCAACAATGCTTGGAGTCTGCAAGACATAGTTGCCCTTCCTGTGCTATCTCTGTAGGCATTTTACCAGAAAGGCCTAGAAAGCAATGTCTGCTGATGACAATCTGGCTTGCCCATCCTAGCCAGAATGCAGCATAGGAGCCTGCGCAGGTGGGGGGCTCCAAAGCTAAGGTCTGAATTGCTTCACAGCACATCCACCAAGTGCTAGCAGTTAGCAGACACTGCTTTATGGCTCACTGCTTCTGAGAATTATTTTTCAGAAAATGAATTCCATCAAATCTCTTCAGTTAAAAAAACAAATATTTGTGTCATTTGGTTTCCCTTCACTATGAGATCGTTGGCTGTTCCTCTTTCTTCCATTTCAGCTTAAGACAGTGCTGTACACCTCAACATTGAAAAGCCATCAAGTGTTGCCAAAATCACCTAGTTACACTTACAAAGGACAGTCGATTGAATACATTTGGCCAGAAAACTATCAATCTCTGACCTGTAGCTAACCTCACACTCACGTTTTCTTTTTCCTGTAAAAATCTGTTTTATTTTGTTGGGTTTTGTTTCTAGCTGCCCCTCCGTTTCTCTGTGCATTTGTGTTGGCTTCTGCTTTCTGACTCTCCAGCCTGTTTCCTAGTTCTGGCTACTTGAATCTATTCATTTCAGTGAATTTTACACAGCTGGGTAGGTCTGCAGGTGGCAGCTAATGTACTGTACAGGTGGCTGCATAAATCCTGATTCATTTCATCTGGAGGAGATAGTGTTTCTCCCTGGAACAGGTTTTGTTCACCTGAATCTAGGGCAGCCAGCCCTGGATGGATTGAAGCCAATGTTTAAGCTGAAAAGTTACTCGTGCTAGGCAAAGTCACACTAGAATTTTAAGGAAATACTTTTCAGAGTATCTTTGAAGATACACAATGGTAACTAACTCTTCCTACATGTGTGATTATGACCTTAGGCCACAGCCAGAGTCCAGATTTTTCTGGAGGTGCAAGGCTGGGTACTCTATTAGGAGGGACCTAGTACTTTGAGACAGACTCTTTTTATTTCTAGATCTTCCATCTGCTGGTTCACTCCCCAAATGTCTGCAATAGTTGGAGCTGGGCTGATCAGAAGCCAGGAGCCAGGAGCCAGGAGCCAGGAGCTTCCTCTGGTCTCCCAAATGACTGCAGGGGCCCAAACACTTGGGCCATCTTCCATGGATTTCCCAGACCACAGCAGAGAGCCAGATAGGAAGAGGAGCAGCCACGACTAGAACCAGTGCCCACATGAGATGCCAGCACTGCAGGTGGAAGATTAACCTACTGAGCCACAGCATCAGCCTCTAAAGACAGACTCTTAACTCCAGTCCAAACTTTGTCCTTACATGAACTTGGTGGGCAAGACAGGTGGCTTTTAAAATCCTGGACTCTAACAAGTATAGAGAACTACACTGACATATTAGGATGATGAGAATTAATTTAAAGAACTCTGTATTTTTTGATTGAAGCATATGTTTTCCTAAGGCTATATGATGGTTTGGAAAGGAGCAAGAAGCCATAAATACAAGACCAGAAAATCCTACTGAAGTATTAATTTTACTCTAAGATTGAGCTTTAAATAATGTAATTACTGTGCTAAAATACTATTCTATATTAAAGTAATTATAATGGACTCTGAAGCAAAATATGTATACTTTCCATAAAAATGTCTGTAATACAAGATTGTAGAAAATTTGTACTTGTGTAAGTAATTTTAGGTTATGGCCCAAGGTCCATGAAATGAAAAATTAGTCTCCCCTTCTGTTAGGCAGAGTTTTGTATAAAATTTAAAGATGCAAAATGCTTTTGTATTTATAAAGGGACCTATGAGGTTCCAGAGCAATCCTAGTACACACATAGCTGAGGGGCCTCTTTGTCTTTAGGAACAGATCTAGCTGAACTGATGGCAATGTGTTTTAAGCAGGAAATACATCTTTCATGAACAATGTTAACAGGAGAGAGAGAAAGTGATGATTTACACTTAAGGCTTTTTAGGAAGCCTTGGAGAATGTGCTTGATGGCTTCTTTAAAATGGTGGACAACCATCCTCCTGTGGTTTTCGTGTCTTTCAAATTCAGATGGAGACTTCAGTGAGTGACAGACACAGTAAAACTTTAAGCCAGGGTGCAAGAAGATGTTGGGGATGGGAAAAAGCCGGGAGAGGAGAGACTCGGTAAGGAAAAAGGGACAGGAGAGCAATAATGGCTCCCAGATAGCCAAATACTTAGAGGACATGACATTTTCTGTATAGCCCCAGAAATGTTTATTTCAGTCTTTTTACAAATTTTATGCCCTTCATGCCTGATGATTCTTAGACCAGTACTATATAAAGTCTTGAATATCTGCTTCTTGTATATTTAAGATTTCTATCTACCAGAGATTACACAAATAAGACCAGTGTAAGCAAATAATGAAAGATAGAATCAAAAGGGTTGAGAATGATCCTGCGGGGGAAGCAGGTCACACAGCAGACTCATAGAATGGCAAATGCCCAAAACAGCGCTCCTGTCTCACAATCAACCCTTGGGACATTCGGATCTGACTAAAAGGTCCATGAGAGTCTCTCAAGCATGGAAAGCCATGACATGGTGGCAAAAAACAATCTAAATGAAGGATCCTGGTGAACAACACTCCAGCAGAAGGATCAGGCCATCAAGGAGAGAGGCGCCTTTCTCTGAAGGGAGGAAGGAACCTCCACTGTAATATGGCCTTGACTAAACAAATTCAGAGTTGGTGAACTCAAGGGGCTTCCATAGCCTAGACAGCTCATTGCAAGAGTCTCGGGTGATTGCTGACGTCATAAATAAGAGTGCCAATTGTTAAATCAACAACGGGAGTCACTGGGTTCATGCTCCCCTCGCAGGATCTCTGTCCTTAATATGTTTATCTATGAAACTCAAATACAACACTACTAGTCGAACAATACCCCATACCTGGTTCGGTTGTGTGAGTGCAACCTGTTGAAATCCCTGCTTAGTATATACTAAATTGATCTTCGGTATATGAAGGTAACCGAAAATGAAACGTGATGAAGGGGGGGGAGGGGAGAGGAAGTGGGTGAGGGGAGGGCCACAGGAGGGAGGGAGGTCGGGGGGAAGCCACAACAATGCAAAAGATGCATTTTATATTCTACTTAAAACTATTGGTTGAGCTCTGTAATTAATACACAATTACTCTTAGGTGTTTAATTAATGCTATAACTAGTACTCAAATAGTATTTTACACTTTATGTTTCTGTGTGGGAGCAAAATGTGGTAATCTTTACTTAACATACGCTAAATTGACCTTCTGTATATAAAGATAATTGAAAATTAATTCTGATGTGAAGGGGAAGGGGAGAGGGAGTGGGAGAGGGGAGCGTTGTGGATGGGAGGGAAGACACGGGGGGGGGGGGGGAGGAGGCTATTGTGGTCCAGAAGCTGTACTTTGGAAATTTATGCTCATTAAATAAATTAAAAAAAAAAAAGGAAAAAAAAAAGATTTTTATCTACCTGGTTATTTTCATTCCCCTGCTTCCCTTATCTCTGTCCTCAAGGGAAATATTGATTAAAGACACCCCAATGGAGGGGGAAATAATCAGAGGCTAATTTAATGAGCATGTATGATGTATTTGGGACATGCATGTTCAATCTTACAATGAACCCATGAAGGAGGGGTTTTTAGTATCTCATTTAATGGGCATGACCATGACGGATAATAACAATGGGTGACGTTACAGAGGGTTTCTCATGTGCTAAGCAATGCTCTAACTGCATCTAGAGAATATATACCTCATGTCAGTCCTCTGAAATAACCCATATTTATCCTTTATTGATAGAAAAAGAGACACAGAGGCCGGCACTGTGGTATAGCCAGTAAGGCTACCGTGTACAGTGCCAGCATCCCATATGGGCACCAGTTTGAGTACTGGCTGCTCCAGTTCCCATCCAGCTCTCTGCTATGGCCTGGCAAAGGAGTAGGAAATAACCCAAGTGCTTGGGCTCCTGCACCTTCGTGGGAGACTCGGAAGAAGCTCCTGGCTCCTGGCTCCAGATTGACACAGCTCTTGCCTTTGTGGCCATCTGGGGAGTGAACCAGCAGATGGAAGACCTCTTTCTCTTTCTATCTACCTCTGCCTCTCTGTAACTCTGCCTTTCAAACAAATAAATAAATATTTTTTTAAAAAAGAGATAGAAGTAAGGAGAAATTACTTGATTGACTTGCCTATAAAACATAGCTAGCAAGAGGCCCATCAGAGATTTGTTACTCATTGTGAGAACTATAGTTCGTGTTGCCTGTATGTAGGACAAACATTGAAACTTCTACTCTGTGGGGTGGGCTTGTGGGGCAGTGGAAAATTTGCAGCTATGGATACTTGCATCCAATACCTGAGCACTAGTTCAAGTCCTGGCTACTCCACTTATGATACAGCTCTCTGATAACACACCTAGGAAGCAGTGGTTGATGCTAAGTGCTTGAGCTCCTGCTGCTACCCACTTGGGATACCTGGATGAGACTTGGCTCTTGACTTCAGCTATTGTGGTCATTTGGGGAGTGAACCAGCAGTTGAAACATCTCTCTTCATTGGCCTCTCCCCCGCTCCCCTTTCAAATAAGTAAATAAATCTTTTTGAGAGAGAGAGAGAATGCCTACTCTATTCAGTAGGAGAATAAATCAGGCCTAGATGTTTCCCAGTTCCTCCTGGGTACCTTCTTTTTGTCCCCTTGGGAAGAGGACTTTAATTTAACTGGAGACCCTGGAAGAAGGAAATGAGCTGGAACATTTCCTTTGGCTCTTTCCAAGGAAAAACACTTTCAGGCTGCATGCTTTCTCTGCTTGAGCTCCTGCCCTGTGGCATGACTTAAATTCTAGGTAAACGTAAGGAGAGTCTTTAGAACATGGCTTTTATCAGAAAACTGTGGCAAGAGAGAGCTCTGTCATCAAAAAGGAGATCAGAGTTAGCAGTGGTAGGGAGTCACCTCTGGCCCAGAGTCCGAAGGAGAGGGGAAGAGGGTGGCTTGAGTTTCGGAGTCAACAGTAAAAGCAAAGACACACAGAGAGCAGGTTGTGGTCACGTACCCCAGCTACTTCTCAGGTTGCCCTTATCAAAAGAAAGCTAAAATACTATTTTAATTTGCATTTGTGTGACTTACACCATCTCTTAACCGACTTGGATTTTGGTGGGGGAAAAGAAAGAGTTAAATGATTATACTCCACACGTACACCAACAGAAAAATGTATGGTTAAATCACAAGCACTTAGGGATTTTCTCAGGTCTGTTACATATATTTGAATGATATATATCTTAACACATTAATATATAACATATGCATTCATATAGCAAATGAAATAGTCAGATAAAATTATCATTTTTGAAGAAACGCTGTTCTAGTTGTAGTCTCATTACTCGCTTTATCAAAGCTAATAACCATTCCAGTGTTATTATGAAAATAACCAATTATTTTTATGATAATGAAGACTTTAAATAGCTAAGTAGGATAAATTAGATCCAAACTGTGGCTTAGCTACTTTCTTCCATCTTTGGAATACTAAACTGGAATGAAGGATTTAATCCTTCTAATATGGAAACATCTCTTTTGAACTTTAAAGAATAAAAGATACTTCTCATCCTATTTTTATGATGATGAATTCATTTGGGGTTAGGAATGTAAAAACACACTTTCTACCTAAAGGACAAAGCACGAATGAATTTAGTGTAGTCAAAAATCCTTAACAGTAACAATGGCAGATACCAGCTTCATGTGCCCATGTGGCAGTACTGGACAAACATGAGCTGCAGTCCATCAGGGCAGAATTTGAAAGGAGCCCCTAGGGCAGTGTTTCTTAAGGTTATCCTGCTGAGATTTTGGGCCGGATAATTATTTATTGGGAATGGGGAATGTTCTTTGTCATGTACAATGTATCCTGGCATCTGCTGATGAGATGTCCGTTTTACCACCATCACCCCAGCACCTTGGCCTTGACAACTGTATCTGTGGATATGGTCTAAGGTCCGTCGGGTTGGAAGCTCGATGAGGAAGGGGGTAAAATAATCTCTGGCTAAAAATTACTACACTGAGAGTAACAGTTCCCTCACTTATGCTATTGTTGATTGTGACTGTCCATCAATGTTGTTGAGTTAGTTCAACCTATAGCTTTAAAAATCACATACACTGAATTATACTAGGGTAGAAATAATAACTAAGAATTAAGTCTCTTTGTGGGTTTACATATTTTAATAACTAGCTCTTCCATGAGCTTAAAGTGAACCACATTTTCATTTAAATATGCCTGATGGGACTCAGGATATCTCAACTACTAGTGTGAAAGGGATATGTTCACTGGGGATCCTACAGGAGGAAAAGGAAGAGGAGGAGGACAAAGAATAGTCTGCCAACAAAATTCTGTCTTCTGAATACCAGCAAAAGGGTTATTCCTTTAGAAAGTGATATTTATCAG